>NW_017670783.1:271571-392450 GCF_001879085.1 Nicotiana attenuata
GGGGGGGGGGGTTAAAAATCAAAGAAAGAGGGTGAAGGGATAAACACATGGTCATTTGTAAAATAAAATAAAAATCTCTTCCATCTCCCCCGATAATGGCTACACTATGTTTCAATCGTGATTTTCACCATTAAACTCCGATTAAACATTGATTTTTTCCCATTAACCTTCTTTGTCGTAGGGCATTTTAGTTTGATACAAGATTTAGGTTAGAAAATTAGAGTCTGATAAAAATTTTAGTTAGAGTATGGTAAAAATTATGAGCTTTTGGTGGACTAAATAGTGTTGAAAGAAAAAGACCTAAATGAACAAGATTATTTTAGAAGAAACGAGAGAAGAAATTTTTTTCAGATGAAACCCATAAGAAGAAAGACTACAAAAACTGAAGAAGAAGAAGAAGGCTAGAATATAAAGAAAACAGAGGGAAAATAAAATTTTTAAGGAGGGTAACAGTAATTAACCATTAGACATGGTCAATTGGGATCATTTTTATGTATAATTTCATCTCCCACGGGCACCTTACATATTTTATTAAAATATTGACCAAGACTTTTTTTTTTTTTTAATTTATAGGAGAATATAGTTAGGGGGAGGTTTGAAGACACTAAATAGCTTAAGTATGTAAATGATAAAAATATGATAGTTTAGGCCAGTTGTAGAATATTATGAAATAAATTAATAGCATGCTGTCAGTGTCAACTATCTCTCGTAAATATACAAGCAAAGTCACATAAAATATAAGTTTAAATAAAAAGAGTAGTAAATTTCTTTTGTAGTTAATCTATTTTCCTTAATTACAAAGAGGAAAAAAGAGGCGATAAAATGATTCCATCCATAAATACTTAAATAGGGGTTAAATCATGTTCTCTCTCCAAGTCTGTTCTAACTTCTAAAAATCAAATCTTCCCCCAAATCTTTTTTAAATTTCACTTGAACTCCAAATGTCCTAAGTATTCTTTTCAACCGAATCTCAAATGTCATTGGTTGTAACTTCTGATGGTATTTGTATTTACTTCTCAATCAAGTTGTCTGAACAATCACATTTTTCAAAAAAAAAGAAAAATGTATTGTCAAAATTACTTAGAAAAACGAAACAAAGCAAAAACAAAAGAAAACTATCATAAGACAACAAAGACCTAGTATAGCACAGCAGAAATAATTGCAAAATAGCGCCGCCGAAGTTGTAACCACGTCCACTACCCTCTCTGCGGCCGAGCTTTCTCTTCTTTTCTGGAGGCTCCAAAATTAAGTGGGCCTTTGACACCATTAAAGAGAATTTCAAGAAAATACCCCAAAAAAAAAAACGATTGGTTGTTTCAAACAACAGCTGCGAACCTGAAATACCTGATTTGAATTAGGTAAGCCATATGGGTTTTTGATATGGGTTTCAAATAAAAAAGCTGATCATTGAAATGATATCTATAAGAAATGTACAACTTATTTGCTCTCTTGCATTTTATGTATTTCAGCTATTGAAATTTGGGGTTCTCTTAATAGTGTTAGGACCAATCCTGAAGCTTTTGGGAACAACGCTGTTGTCATTCTTGCTTGGTTTTGGGAGAAATGTTTTTCTGTGGTCCTAATATATGTCTCACTTCTTTCATCAAAAATTTCAAGATTTCATATTTATTAAAAAAATCGAATTTTCTTCACTTTGTTTCTTAAACTTTGATACGATATTTCACTATCGCACAAATTGCTGTAATATTTTCTTTTATTATTACTAATACAGTGTGGATTTTAATTTCTTATGAAGGGTGTATCTCAAAAATATGTAAATAAGTAACCTACTACAGCAAGTTAAACACGTATAATGTATAAGTCAAATTAGCATCTTGCTCTTAGTGTTCTGTCAAATACTGTTATATAAAGTTTAATAGGATGCCCGGAGTATTGTTTCTATAAATGGGAGGTGTAGGCTATTGTTTTTCTTATGCTTGTTTTTTGAATTAGGCTCATTTCCTTGTTGGCTTGTGCAGGATTGTGCGATCCTTTGTAATATCTTTTCAGCAGGGGGAGCTAATTAGCTAAGTTAATTGGCTCTCTCTGCTTTTTTTTTGAAAAACCTGAATCACTTCATTTGTCGAAAGAACCTTATTGTCATCTACATCCTCATTTTTTGACGTTCCTTAGCTGATTTGCTATGGCATCCTTGTCACATTTTTGTGGGGTTAAAACTCCCTGCTCTTCTCTATTCAAAAGAAGCGTGCACTTTCGGCAGCTTGATTTTGTGGCTTCTGTCCCTTTTGCTTCTGAACCAAGTAAGTATGCGAAGGCTTCTTGTTATGAGAGAGTGCAGAGTGTGATATGTAAAGCACAAGCAGCTGATGTAGTCGAGCTTAAAGAAACCAAGAATGAAGCATTTGGTGAATTTACATGCGTGATGAAGTTTGGTGGTTCATCAGTAGCCTCAGCAGAGAGAATGAGAGAAGTAGCTGATCTTATTCTTAGCTTTCCTGAAGAGAGACCTGTTATTGTTCTCTCTGCAATGGGAAAGACAACAAACAACCTTTTGCTGGCTGGGGAAAAGGCTGTCACTTGTGGTGTTTCCAATGTTTGTGATTTGCAAGAATTGGATTTTATAAAGGATCTCCATTTTAGGTAAAGATGAGCTCTTTCATTACGAATGTTAGTTTCCAGGATCATTCTTCATCATTTTGATCTTTTCTAATCATTTTTTTATGTACGGACACAGGACAATCGACGAACTTGGAGTAGAAAAGTCTACCATTTCAAGTGAGTGATTACTTGGAGCTCTGTTATCATGTTTGTTCTGTTCCTCTTTGGAAAATTAGAGTAGGGAAAACTTGATTTTCCGAGCTTCTAGCAAATTATTTTTTGGTCCCTGTACATGTCAGGGTGCAAAATTCTTCTGAGCTTTATTATTGAACCCTCCATCACCTGCATTATCAAAAAACTCTAAAGTTACCCGTCTCAAAAATTGCTGCAATTCTAGATTTAGTAAAAGTGTGTCTAATGTACGATTGCTGTGTATCACAGAAATTTGTTAAAGCTTGTATAGTGATATTCTTTTGGAATAAATTAAATTGAACTCTTATATCCCCCTTCCCCCTCCCTCAGAATTGTTTTACAAGCTTTCTTGTCTTGATCCATTGTTTTACTCTTATGAAACTTTTAATGAGAAATATACTACAACTCATAAATGAATGCTTTCAGCAGCAGATTTTATGACCTTTTAGTGCTCTGTGAGCATTTTGTTGTTTTCATCCATGGGTTCTTCTATCTGTTGCTGTTATGACACGAGATTATCTCAGAAGTAAAATCTGAGTCTTTCTGATTATGCTCTATCATTTTTCGGGAAAATTTGCAGAGCATCTACTTGAATTGGAACAACTTTTGAACGGAATTGCTATGATGAAGGAGTTGACTCCACGAACAAGGGATTACTTGGTATCCTTTGGAGAGTGCATGTCCACAAGAATATTTACAGCCTATCTGAATAAACTCGGTGTCAAAGCCCGCCAGGTATGTACATATCTTTTATTCTGCTATTATTTGGATAAGACATTATTTTTTCAGCAATTGCTGATGAATATTACGATGTTGTTAGAAAAAGTATTTCAGTGGCAGATAATTCCCTTAGTGCCTCGTATTCTTAGATGCAGAGGACATACTAAGAGTTATTCATTTGTTGAAGTTAGGTATTAATGGAATACTAATAAGGCAAGGAAATGATTTAATTGGATATCATCGAGCTTCTTGTGGCGTGACTTAGAAACAATTTCTTGAACTTTTAATTGGGCAGCAAAACGTAAGTTGCTTACTTAATGTTAGAGAATGAGATAAGTGGTCAAGGTTATGATAATATTATCATGCTGATCCTGCCTTTTTAGGAATGCGGACTGCATTATTCCTTGCAGTTGTTTAGATCTTGTTTTCTTGTCGGCTGGCACTTCTTGTGTGGAAATACTGATTATTTACTTTTGGGTTTCCTCTGCAGTATGATGCATTTGAGATGGGTATTATAACAACTGATGAATTTACTAATGCGGATATATTGGAGGCAACTTATCCTGCTGTTGCAAAGAGATTAAGTGGTGATTGGATGAATAATCCTGCAATCCCTATTGTCACTGGGTTTCTGGGAAAGGTGCTTTTTTTAATTTCTTCATGCATTTCTTTTTTGGTTTGCCTTTCCTTAGAGTTGACAGTGATCTGTGTATCCAATTGAAGGGTTGGAGGACTTGTGCTGTGACTACACTAGGTAGGGGTGGTAGTGACTTGACTGCTACAACCATTGGTAAAGCATTGGGATTACGAGAAATTCAGGTTACCAGATGAATCTGGCTTACTATTTTTATCACATTTTTAATTTGCACCCTTGCTTGTATAAGCATAAGAAGTTGCAATCAAGAAGTCAGTTTGATTGAAGATCCTTTGTTATATGACTGACAGGTCTGGAAGGATGTTGATGGTGTTTTGACGTGTGATCCCAACATATATCCACGTGCACAGCCTGTGCCTTATCTAACTTTTGACGAGGCAGCTGAACTTGCATACTTTGGCGCACAGGTCTTGTTAGCTGTTTCAGAAATTATTTTCATCCTGGAAATCCAATTGTTGTATCTTGTCTTAGTGATTTATTTTCCTAATTAATAGAGTATTACTATTACTCTTCCAGACAAGCTAGTTAGTCGAGAAGTTTTGCAGAGATCCTCTCTCTGAGGTGAAAAAGTTTAACTATTCAATGACAGGGATGTATTCGTTGCTGTTGAGTAGAATCTCTTGAGTGCTAGGAGCAACTTTATACCACTTTGTCCCTCTCACTCGTCAACTGAGATTCTTAGTCTGAAAAATCAAAAAGAGGGTCCATCATACTGGAAGCCGTAATGTCCAATAGATCTTCTTTCGTGACCATTTGTTTGACCATTCGATGTAGCATTTGGTTAAGGAGTTTGAAATGGATTACTGTATCTAAGTTGCAAATGTTTTATTATTAACAATTGTTAAAAGGTTCAGGAAAGTTATAGTTTAATGGAAAAGGTTACAATTCAAAGTTGAAAAAATCATAGAATATTTATCATGGCAAGAATTAAGATTGAAGGTCTATCCATTTCTGACAACCTAAAATGGAAAATAGATGACATAAGAATTTGCAGTCTAACTATTATATTTAGAATAGCTTTAATTCTCCTCGAAATGCTTCTACAGGTCCTTCATCCACAGTCCATGAGGCCGGCAAGAGAGGGTGATATTCCTGTTAGGGTTAAAAACTCATATAATCCTAAAGCTCCTGGTACCCTTATCTGTAGAGCAAGAGATATGAGTAAGGTTAGAGCAGCTTTTTCCACTAATTCTATCTGCAGAAATAACGAAAACATAACTGTGTTTCATCCCGTACTTGCTTGCAGGCAGTACTTACAAGTATTGTTCTGAAACGAAATGTAACCATGTTGGATATAGTGAGTACCCGCATGCTCGGTCAATTTGGTTTCCTTGCAAAGGTACTTTCCACGTCACTTTTTAGTACTTTGCCCTCAAGTCCGGAATCTGATGTGGTTTGTAGCTTCTTCAGGTTTTCTCCATCTTTGAAGATTTAGGTATATCGGTTGACGTCGTTGCGACAAGTGAAGTTAGCATTTCCTTGACATTGGACCCATCAAAACTTTGGAGCAGAGAGCTGATTCAGCAGGCAAGCGTACGACTTTCTTCTTAATTTCTTGGCCGCATCAATAAATTGCAACTTTCCAGCCAACGTACTATCGTTTTTCAAGTGTTCACTAGTAGTTTGCTAAATTTTGTCTCAACTCTCCTTTTATGTGGATATCTTTCCTGCATGTGCATAAATTCATTTGTGGATTTTATGGTTCTTTCAGTGGTGTGTTTTAACATTCTAAATTACTGAACTGAGCAGGAGCTTGATCATGTTGTGGAAGAACTTGAGAAAATTGCGGTTGTGAATCTACTTCAACACAGATCAATCATCTCTCTGATTGGGAACGTCCAGAGGTCCTCGCTGATTCTCGAAAAGGTGCTCTAATAGCTCTTATTGCTGTATCCTCGTAGACATTCATTTAGTGACCAGCAGAGCTTTCATTTGCTTATTATTCCAGAACCTTTTTCTGTAGTATAGAGTTACTATTGCTTGGGTACGTTAGCCCATTGTGCTGCATTATCTAATATGCTATCTCATGCTTTCTCAACCTAGTTATACAGTAGTTCATCATTATGACTCTTGAGTAGTGTCTCTTTGCATATGATTTATTTACCGGAGTCCTAGCCTTCTTACGCCACATGCTTAGTCTCTCATTCTATCACTTGCATGTTGTTTAAGTCATCAGTATCGGGTTTGCTGTTACATCGCAGCTATATGGGAGTTTACGTCATTATCTATCTTTTTAAGTGTAATTCATGTTGTGCATTAAATGACAGGCTTTCCATGTTCTGCGTACCAATGGGGTCAATGTTCAAATGATCTCTCAAGGTGCATCGAAGGTAATCTACCTTATTCTATTCAAAGCTATACATAAATCATCTCTAAGCGTTACGGGAGAAAGTGCTTCACATTAACACTCTAACTTTTGTGTGTGATGGCCAGGTCAATATCTCATTGATAGTAAATGATAGTGAAGCAGAGCAATGTGTAAGGGCTCTCCACAAAACATTCTTTGAGAGTGATCTTTCTGAACTAGTCTGGGAAAATGGATCAGGAAATGGACATGTTGCTCCCTTATCCACATTGTCCACTTGAGTTTCGCCTTAATATGTTTCTTCTTCCAAATATTTTGTCCGAGGAAATTAACGATTATAGTAGTGTTATTTTTGGGTGGGTGGAGTTTTGTCCTAGTAATTTTTATCTTTTGTAGCAACTAGTCGCATTCTACTTAAGTTATCTTTATTGGAGAAAATTAGATTACCATGCCCAAGAAGATTGTGGACAAGTTCTACAAAATGCGCAACTCATCTTATTAAGCCTACTCAGATGTTCTATATAAGTGACCTTGTCTTGATAATTATGTTATTCACTAATTTCGCTATTTCCCATTCTTCCAGTAATCCCCACGACCCCTACATCTGGTTGGAATGGGATGGTGTTTGTGTTTGATAAGGATGGGGTTGTTCTGTTTGCGGGCTAATTATGCGAAGATTATTATAGGGAAAATGAAATTGTATAGCCGCTCTCAAAATAAAAGCCGAAAAATGTATATTTGGTTTATATATACATATTTGTATGTTATATACTAAAATAAATTAATTTTATGCACTTTTGCGGCTATTAGGAAATTTGTCTATCCATTAACAACACATGGATGTCATGTATGAATTACATAGGGTTGCCTTGAATTACTTATATTTCTATATATATATATATTGCTTGCATTCATAGTTAAACGGAAAATATTTTATGTGGTAAATGTTTTCTTGGAAAACAAGTAGTAATCTTACTCATTTTTTGGTGTTTGGTATGTGAATTAATGAAAATAACTTCTCAAGAGTATTCATGAATAATTTAGATACAATAAACATGAACCCATAAACTTTTGAACCTACGACCTTCCGAATTGCTAAACTTTCGAACCTGTAAATTTTCGAACGCGTAAACTTCAAACCTGTAAATTTTCGAACACGTAAACTTTATAATTTTTAAACCTGCAAACTTCCAAACACAAAATCTCTGAACTCATAGCTTTTGAACCCATAAAATTTCGAACCTGTAAACTTAAAAATGAAAACACCAGAAAGTAAAAATATTAAAAAAAAAAAAAAATATTGGGTTGGGGGGTTGAGGGGGTTGGGGTGGTTGGTGCAGGAAAACTGAAAAACAAAAAAGAATAAAAAATTGAAAATACAAAAGAAAAAAAAATAGGAGGGTGCGTGGTGACGGAAAAGAAATTAAACTGAAATCCGAAAAAAAAGCCTTTTTGGAGAGAGGGGTGATAGGAGCAAACCTGTTGTTGTATGTGGAAGAAAGAAAATTAGACAAAACAAAAGAAAGAAAAGTCAAAAAGAGATGAAAATATGATGTAAGCGCTTAAGTCGGCATTCTTATGATGTAAGCACTTACGCCGGCATTTTTATGATGTAAGCGCTTACGCCGACATTCTTATGATGTAAGCGCTTATGTTATCATTATTATGATGTAAGCGCTTACGTCGGCAGGGCATTCAAATGCCTATATAAGGGGTCTGCATTTTCATTTGCAGATCATCCCTCAACTTCTTCTTTCTCTCTTCAATTAATAAAGAGTTATTCTTTGTGTGGCCTTGGAGTAGGCAAAAATTGTCGAACCACATAAATCTTCTTGTCTTGTGCAATTTATTGCTTTTCTCTTTTAAATATTCTTTTCCTTCTATTAGCCTGACACGCTCCCCAACAACTAGTATCATAGCACCGATAATGTAATTTTGGTAGAAAAGTATAGTATTGGTGCAGGTACTATTCACAAGAATGGTGCGACACTATTGATCATCGTTACTATTCACATGCACTATTCACATACATTTTTTTGTGAAAAATTGCATCGGAAGAAGGGAAGGTTAAGATTGACAAGTTCAATGGCAAAGATTTTGGATTCTGAAAAATGCAAATAGAGGATTATTTGTACCAGAAAAAATTTCACTTACCTCTAACCAAGGTAAAACCAGAGACTATGGCCAAAGCGGACTGGGATCTATTAGATCGCCAAGCTCTTGGTATGATTCGTTTGACGCTAACACGAAATGTGGGTTTAACATCATTAACGAGAAGACCACTACATGCCTGATGGAGGCGTTGTCAAATATGTACGAGAAACCATCTGCTTCAAATAAAGTCCATTTGATGCATCGATTGTTCAACTTAAAGATGACGGACTTAGTTCTAAGCGAAGATATTCGCCGAAGAGAATCAATTGATTTCCCAGGATCTGCTTTTAATACCGAAAGCAGGGGGAGAAGCAACCAAAGAGGACAAAGTCATGGTCGTGGCAGATCAAAGTCAAGGAGAAGGGGGCAATCCAAAAATCACAAGGACATTACTTGTTGGAATTGTGATAAAAAGGGTCACTACAGTAGTCAATGTAGAGAACCAAAGAAGAAGAAAGGAAGAAAATTCACCAAATGTAATGGCCGAACAAGTCGGTGATGCACTAATTTGTTGTGCAGACAGTCCAGTCGAATCTTAGATTCTGGACTCAGGTGCATCCTTTCACTCTACATCATGTAAAGAATTATTACATAATTTTATTGCTGGAAAATTTGGTAAGGTTTATCTAGCAGACGGCGAACTTTTGGACATTGTTAGGAAAGGTGAAGTTCATATAAAGTCTTCACAAGGCATGCTATGGAAATTGCAAAATGTCCGACATATTCCTGGCCTCAAGAAAAATCTAATATCGATGGGTCAGATTGATAGTGAAGGATATACAACAACATTCGGTAACGGACCGTGGAAGATAACCAAAGAAAATTTGGTTGTGGCACGAGGCTTCAAGAAGGGAACACTGTATGCAACTGCAATACAGAGAGATACTATAGCAACAATTGATCATGGTCGTGATACAACTGTGGCACCGGAGTCTCGGGCATATGAGTGAGAATGGAATGAAGTTGTTGGCATCCAAAGAAAAATTGTCAAACCTAAAGCATATTGAATTAGGTTTGTGCGAAGATTGCATTTACGGGAAACAAAAGAGAGTTAGTTTCTCAAAGGTGGGAAGGACGCCAAAGAAAGAGAGGCTGGAACTGGTGCATACAGATGTGTGGGGACCAGCTCCTGTAACTTCTCTGGGAGGCTCACGCTATTGTGTCACCTTCATTGATGATTCCACAAGAAAGGTATGGGTTTATTTTCTGAAAAATATATCTGATGTGTTTGTTTTAAAAGATGGAAAGCTGAAGTTGGAAATCAGACAAGTCTAAAGTTAAAATGTCTGAAGTCTGACAATGGAGGAGAGTATGATAGCCAAGAGTTCAAAGCATTCTGCTTGGAGAATGGGATCATAATGATCAAGACAGTTCCTAAAACACCGGAACAAAATGGCGTTGCTGAGAGGATGAACACAACCCTGAATGAACGAGCCAGAAGTATTAGGATACATACTAGATTGCCGAAGTATTTTTGGGTCGAGACTGTTAACACGTCAGATTACCTCATAAACAGGGGACCCTCTGTACCACTGGATTTTGAAATTCCCGAGGAGGTATGGACAGGAAAGGAGGTAACTCTCTCACATCTGAAATTTTTTGGTTGTGTTGCTTATATGCATGTAAACTCTTATGATAGAGATAAACTTGATCCTAAAACCAAGAAATATTTCTTTATTAGGTATGGTGATGATAATTTTGGTTATCGATTTTGGGATGATCAGAATAGAAAGATCCTAAGACACAGGAATGTCACATTTAATGAAAATGTGATGTACAAGGACAAGCTTGAAGTAGAACCAACCAGCACCAGTAAACAGACATCTGAAACAATTGAGTTAGGAGAAATCTCAGAAAATGAAGTGGCTAGAGGGATTATAATTGAATCTGAAATTGAAGATGAAGAACCTGAAGAAGAACTAGAAGCCGAATCTGGATCAGAATCGGAACTAGAGATAGAATCAAATGCAGAACCAAATCTGGAGTCAGCACTTGAATCAAATACGGGGTCAGTTACTCCTGAACCTGCATTGAGGAGATCTAAAAGAGTCACAAATGCTCCAGATAGGTTAACTCTCTCTCTCCACTATTTACTTCTAACTGATGCTGGAGAACCAGAGCATTTTGTTGAAGCAATGCAGGTGATAGACTCTGATAAGTGGAAGCTAGCCATGAAAGAAGAGATGAATTCTCTTCAAAAGAATAAAACATGGATCTATACGGAGTTACCAAAAGGAAAGAAGGCATTGCAGAACAAATGGGTGTACAGAGTCAAGGAAGAGCATGATGGTAAGAAGAGATACAAAGTACGATTAGTAGTAAAAGGCTTTCAACAGAAGGAAGGAATTGACTATACCGAGATCTTCTCTCCTATAGTCAAATTAACTACTATCAGGTTGGTGCTAAGTATCGTAGCTGCAGAAAAATTGCATTTGGAGCAGCTAGATGTTAAAACTGCTTTCTTGCATGGTGACCTTGAAGAAGACATCTACATGAAGCAACCTGAAGGTTTTCAAGTTTTCGATAAAGAAAACCTTGTGTGTAAGTTGAAGAAGAGTTTGTATGGTTTGAAACAAGCTCCAGGACAATGGTACAACAAATTTGATGGATTCATGCATAACAATGGTTTCACACGATGTGAGATGGACCATTGTTGTTATATCAAAAATCTTGATAAATCCTATATCATTTTACTGTTGTACGTTGATGATATGCTAATTGCAGGATCTAGCATAAATAAGATCAACTTGGTTAAGCAACAACTGGTAGAGGAGTTTGAAATGAAAGACTTAGAACCAGCTAAGCAAATGCTTGGAATGAGGATTAGCAGAAACAGGTCGGAAGGAACCTTAAAGTTGTCTCAAGAAAAGTACATACAAAATGTACTAAGCAAGTTCAATCTTCATGATGCAAAGACCAGAAGCACTCCACTCGAAAGCCATCTATCTATCAAAGGACCAATCACCTAAGACCGACGAAGAAAGGAAGTACATGTCCAAAGCTCCATATGCTTCAGCAATTGAAAGTTTGATGTATGCTATGGTTTAGACTAGATCTGACATAGCCCATGTAGTTGGAGTTGTCAGTAGATACATGTCAGATCCAGGAAAGGAGCATTGGAAAGGTGTAAAATGGACATTGCGATATCTCAACGACACCTCAGGTATGGCACTTTGTTTTAAAAAGAGCAATATTATCTTACAAGGTTTTGCTGAGGCAAATTTAGGCGGGGATCTGGATAGTCGAAAAAGTACCACGGGCTACGTGTTCACCTTGGGTGGTACTGTTGTTAGTTGGATGTCCAGACTTCAGAAAAGCGTTGCACTATCTACCACTGAAGCAGAGTACATGGCAATCTCAGAAGCTGGAAAAGAGATGATTTGGCTCAAGAATATTCTTTAAGAGCTAGGTAAAGAGCGGGACAATTGTGAGCTTTTCAGCGATAGCCAGAGTGCAATGCATCTTGCCAAGAATCCAGTGTTTCATGCAAGATCGAAGCATATCCAGTTGAGGTATCATCATATCCGAGAGTTGATAAGTGAAGGAACTCTTTCCCTGCAGAAGATACCAGGATCAAAGAACCCGTCAGACATGTTGACCAAAGTTTTTGGTGTTGACAAACTGAGGCTGTGCACTGCCTCAGTTAGCCTTCAAGACTGATAGCGTGAAGGCGCCACCAGAGAATAGAAAATCTTTTTTTTTAATTTTTTTTTCTTGATGTAACATAGGTTTGAGGAGGAGATTGATAGGAGCAAATATGTTGTTGTATGTGAAAGAAAGAAAAGCAGACAAAACAAAAGAAAGAAAAGTCAAATAGAGATGAAAAGCGCTTAAGTCGGCATTCTTATGATGCAATCGCTTATGCCGACATTCTTATGATGTAAGCGCTTACGTAAGCATTCTTATGATATAAGCGCTTACGTCAGTATTATTATGATGTAAGCGCTTACGTCGGCAGGGCATTCAAATGCCTACAAAAGGGGTCTGCATTTTCATTTGCAGATCATCCCTCAACTTCTTCTTTCTCTCTTCAATTAATAAAGAGTTATTCTTTGTATGGCCGTGGAGTAGGAAAAAATTACCGAACCACGTATCTCTTATCTTGTCTTGTGCAATTTATTGCTTTTCTCTTTTAAATATTCTTTCCCTTTTATTAGCTTGACACGCTTTCCAACAAGGGGGTGGGAGAGGTGGGGTAGTGGAGAGAAGAGGGAGGGAGTTGGGGTTAGATGTGAGGGTATGTAGAGTTTTTGGAAAATATTTTCCTAACTTTTCCTAAGGAAGTCATTTTCCTCCGATTTCAGGAATATGTGATATCTAAAAAGATATATTTCAAACTATGTGCAACCATGCAGTGAAAAATAGAAAAATATTTTTTGAAAAATATTTTTCGTCATACCAAACGCACCCATTATTATGCGAAATTTTCTATTTGAGATTATCTGTTTAATCGTCAATGAAACGGTATCTTTCAGCACATATCTCACAAATAAGGAGACTTATCCCCCATATTATCAATATAAAAGATAACTTCAATAATTTAAAAAGGTTTAAGTAATTTAAAATTATAATAATTTTAACTGTTTTTTGTGGTTCAATTTTTGTTCTGTAGATTATACAAGTGCTGCATCTTCTCTCCATCCTCAACCAACGTCTTAGATGAATGAAACAAATCAAACTACACCAAAAATAAAACAAACGAAGAAAAGAAAATCAAACCAGTTATAGAAGAAGTTCGAAAAAAAATAATCTTTCTTTATCTCATATAACATCAACATACTAAATTATCATATTCCAATTTATATGATACAGAAACTTATACCACCTATTTCCTAAACAATTTGGAGATAAAAAATAATTAGTTATTAGAAGTATTAAAATAAAATTCTTAATATGGCAGCAAAAACTGAAATGTTTTTTCCACACAGCATATCAAGTAGACTAGTAGCACACACAACAAATTTATATAAGTTGTTGTCCTTGTGACATATGTATACGGCCGAAATCGGATAGCTCGATTTCGAGGTCTGAATGGAACCCCGGGCTTGAGTTCGGGGTAGCAGGAAGTAAAGACCAGATCTGACCGGAAAATGCATACCTCGGGGGAGCTAATCGAAGACCCGCCATGATCTGCCTCGGGGCAGTACATTTTCGATGACACTCAAGAAAGAGTGGGAATTTTTCAAGGATATGAGGATCAGGGTATAAATTAAGGGATAAGATTTGTACGAAATTGTACAAGTCTGTACTAGGTTGTTATACAATTGTACCAATAGAATTCTTTGTCATAGTTGGAAATGTATTATATTAGGGTTTTCCCCTTCTATATAAAGGGGACCCCAATCTTTGTTAAAATCACCTGACTCACTGCAATAAAATATTCTACTCTACTTTTCTCGTCTACCGTGCTCCACAATTGTTCTTCAGCTTTATTGTCTTTACTTTATTGTTCATACTTTATTTGCTCTTAACTCACCTCGAGGCCCCCGAGATAATCGAGCTCGAGGTCCCCGTTGCTCTAACAAACTAGTTTGGTTCATCAATTCTTCTTACTTAAACCTAATATTACTTGTATATTCACTAGTATTAGAATAAATCACATATCTTTAAAACCACAAATCATCTTTAATTGTTACTCATATTTTTCGAGGTAAAGAGTTTGGCGCCCACCGTGGGGCTAAAGATAATAGTGATTATTTTAGTGCTAGTTTTCTGATAACACACAATATTCTTCACACTTTTTCTTGTCAAAGATTCTTTAATTTCAGGCTAAGATATGTCTAGCTCAGGGAAACGACGATCTCAGATCTCATGGAGAAAACAATGCCACAGCTGGAGGGACCGGTGTGCCACCACTAAACCCTGGGGTAGCACCAGCGCCAAACATCGTCGATGTTGGTTCACATATTGCCGTGAACGCTGATTTGGACACTGATGCCGAAGGAAGTGTACACAGAGGGGATCAACCTGACGCTCAAAGGAAACAGGCTCAAGGAGAAAGAGAAGTTAGTCTACAAGTGATTTTTGAGATGTTGCAAGCGCAAACAAGTTGCTATCGCTCAGTTGCGAAGTCAGCAAAAGACTCCGAGAGTGGCTGGCCAGAAACCGCTCATCATGCTGAGCCAACCTCGGAAAGATCAAGCAATGATGGCTCAGGAACTGACCCTACTGTCATGAAAATGCTCAAGGAACTCACGAAGAGGATCGAGTCAGGAGAAAAAAGGATTGAGGACAACGACAAAAAGGTGGAAACATACAACTCGAGGGTCGACCAAATACTGGGAGCACCTCCGATTTTGAAAGGACTGGACTCAAAGAAGTTCGTGCAAAAACCATTCCCCCAAAGTGCGGCTCCGAAGCCCATCCTGAAGAAGTTTCGGATGCCAGACATCCCAAAATACAATGGGACAATTGATCCCAACGAGCACATCACCACATATACTTGTGGCATCAAAGGACATGATTTGGAAGACGATGAGATTGAGTCTGTTTTGCTAAAAAAGTTTGGGGAAACTCTGTCTAAGGGTGCCATGATTTGGTACCATAACTTACCCCCAAACTCTATTGATTCGTTTGCCATATTGGCAGACTCATTTGTAAAGGCACATGCTGGTGCCATAAAAGTCGCAACGAGGAAGTCCGATGTATTCAAAATAAAGCAAAGGGAGAACGAAATGCTGAGGGAATTTGTTTCTCGCTTCCAGTCAGAGCGGATGGAGTTACCGCCGGTCTCTGATGACTGGGCCGTAAAAGCTTTCACTCAGTGACTAAATGAACGAAGTTCAATGGCTTCGAAGCATCTGAAGCAGAACTTGATCGAAAATATCCCGCCGTGACTTGGGCGGATGTGCGTAACAGGTACCAGTCAAAAATTAGGGTCGAGGATGACCAGTTGGGAACCCCCTCGGGCTCAGTTTACCCAAGCAGGTTACTAGCAAAGGTGCCAGGAAACGCATACAGGGAGTCAAGGTCGAACAAGGAAAGATATCAGCCATACTTTGAAGATCGAAGGAACATTCCAAGGCGCAACATACCTCGGAATGATCGAAAAGCAGATCGAGGTCAAAGTTCCCGGGGACTCACGAGCAAAACCGGGTTTGATAGGCACTCGAAACCGACAGAGGCACCCCGATTATCAGAGTACAACTTCAGCGTTGATGCCTCGGGTATCGTCTCAGCCATTGGCAAAATAAGAGATACTAGATGGCCCAAGCCTATGCAGACTGATCCTTCCAGAGGAACCCCAACTTGATGTGCGAATACCATGGTACTCATGGACATCGGACCGAGGATTGCAGGCAGCTTAGGGAGGAGGTATCCCGGTTGTTCCACGAGGGGTATCTTCGTGAATTTCTCAGCGACCGGGCCAAGAACCATTTCCGAGAAAGAGATGCAAACAGAAAGAATGAACCTGAAGAACCTCAACATGTCATTCACATGATCATCGGTGGAGTCGACGTCCCGCAGGGACCGATATTCAAACGTACCAAAGTATCCATACTACATGCCCGAGGACACCCTCACTTTCAGCGAAGAAGACATCGAGACCTTATCTCAGCCTCACAACGATGCTCTGGTAATTTCTATCCTTTTAAATAAAGTTCAAGTTAAATGTGTTCTCGTGGATCCAGGTAGCTCGGCAAATATAATCAGGTCAAGGGTCGTGGAGCAGCTCGAGTTGCTCGGTCAGATCATACCAGCACCTCGAGTCTTGAATGACTTCAACGTGGCAAGCGAAACGACGAAGGGGGAAATCATCCTCCCTGTCAACGTGTCCAGAACCATACAAGAGACCAAATTTCATGTCATCGAAGGTGACATGAGGTATAATGCTTTGCTTGGAAGGCCGTGGATCCATAGCATGAGGGTGGTACCATCGACCCTTCATCAAATGATGACGTTCCCAACAAAGAAGGGTGTGAAAACAGTATATGGAGAACAACATGCAGCTAAGGAGATGTTTGCAGTACACGACTTGACACCGGTATCGGCATCATCCGCATCAGAAAGGTCAAAAGACAAACAGGTGGCCAAATAGCAATTACAGACCATACCCTCGGTTGAGCCCGAGGGACAGGTGATCGATGAACAGGTGATCAAGGACGAAGAAGAAGATTTCCTCACCCCCCGAGCCTTCATTTCCCCTGAGGAATCGGATGTGTCGAATTCCACGGTCGAAAAACTCGAGCAGGCCGTATTGATTGAGCATCTTCCAGAACGAAAGGTATACCTGGGGACGGGGTTAACCCCCGAACTCAGGAAAAAACTTATTCAATTTCTTATCAATAACATCGATTGTTTCGCCTGGTCCCACTTAGATATGACAGGGATCCCACCATAAATAACTACCCATCGACTAAGTGTCGATCCCAGGTTCAAACCGGTGAAGCAAAAGAGGAGACCTCAGTCCGAGGTAAAGCGTGCATTCATCAAAGAAGAGGTAACCAATGTCACACCTCCTTTTTACACACCTACCCCGAAGGATAATGTATAAGGGAGTTTTTCCATTTAAAGTGACATTATTCGAAATGGGATTATTTATTTGATTTTTAGAGTCGCCACTTGGGATAGGATTGGCTTTTGGTGTCCCAAGTCACCGGTTTAATTTAAATCCCAAATCGAGGAAAATTTCGACTCCCCAATTGGAGTCTGCGAACCAGAGATTCTGAATGAGGAATTCTGTTGACCCGAGGGAAGGTGTTAGGCACCCCCGGATCCCGTGGTTCTAGCACGGTCGCTTAAACTATTATAAATGGCTAAAATCTGATTTTTTTTATACATATTATTACTTACCGCTTTTAGTTATTTTTACGAAAGTGAACGCCGTTTAAGAGCGTGTTTTCGGATCACGTCACATGAAATGCACCCGGATCCGCGACACCTCTTATTCAACATTTTGGGATTTGGATTTGGGTTGCATGAAATGCACACCCGAGTTTAGAAAAGTAATATTATTAAAATTCGCGCCTAAAGTGACTAGCGTATTATTATCTTTGCGGGAAGCCATGAAAATTCGCTAAATGGCATGTCCCGATTTCTAAGTATTTCAATAGAAGTAATTGAAGATGGCCACGCAATTTATGCATTTTATTTGGCACGGCGCACCTCGTTTTTATTTTAAAGGCCAACCTAAAAGAACTACGATTTTCTATCAAGTATTGTCTCTAAAGGGACCCTAATTAGCATTATGAATTATTATTAAAAAAAAAGCATCAAGGGATTCGGGCCTCAAACTCAAGTCCACATTTGAACAAGAGGATAACCTCCTAGTTCAAACGCGCTACTTAGCTTGGAAGGCCCAAATTATAATTTAAACTCAACAACCTTTAAATCTAATGGCTTAAGTTTTCAACGTGTTGGGCCTCAAGAGCCAGCCCTTGGGAATAAGCCTGTCCCATTTTTATTTGTAAAGCCACCTACAAGGCTGTCCAGCATCCAGGCCATAGCACAGGCCCAGATAGAAAATAGGTTGCAAGTTGGGACTCAGGATTTAAATCACTTGGGCTTCTGATTATACATTAGGCCCAGATCCCATTTTTTAACAAAAGTACAGCCTTGGGCTCTTGAATGAGCTCAAGCTGATGTTGATTCTTGGGTTTGTTAATAATTTTGTAGACAAATGCATAATTTGCTCAAGTCACAGACGTGCTAGCTTTGAAATGCAAACGTCTCCTGTAGTTTCAAACTTGTCTAATAATGGATAACCAATACACTCGATCTAAAATTTTTAACAACCTTTAGCTTCAATTAATACACCTCAAAACAGCTCAATCGCAAACTGAACATGAAAAGGACTACCGGAGCTTCCACTTCGTTTCTGAATCATTTTTGAACAAACAGATGATATGACTATTATCTTTAACACATGTCTAATAATCGACCACAAATGTTTGATGAACAAACTAAGACTAATATTATGTTCAAGCTACAGGGCCAACTTCATTGCAAGCATGCTCATACGTTACTTTAGATTCTGCTTTCAAATGGCATCTTAATCTAACCTTAAATCTCAAATTAATCCAATAACCTAAACTGAGATTATCGACAACTAGTATTCTACTCATAATACTCACATAAGTCTGAAAAATAACAGTTTATACAGTCCGATTAACATGAATAATATAATGTTATAACATGTGTTTAAACCAAGTAAACTACTAAGGAATTCGTAAGACAAGCAGATTGTATTTCATGATCTCTTCCGATATTGATTCAAGTTTCACATGTCATTCGAGGCTGAAAAAAGTACCTGGAAATTAGAGAAAAGTAAGAAGAAGGAAGAGTCAGCAGCAGTACACAGCAGTCACAGCTCAAAACTAATCTCAAATCCCAGTGTTAGTATCGAATGAAACCCAGCAGCTCACATAATCAACAAATAAACTAAAATTTTGACTTGAATAAGCCAAATTCAACTCAAAACCAGCTCAGAAATTTCGAAAGAAAAAAAACCCCAAACACTGAAAACATTTAAGCTAGAATTTGAAATTGTTAGAATTTGAAGCAGCTAGAATTTTCAGATCTTCCCCACTCTTCTTTTTTGCAAGGCAAAAATAGCATGCCTTTATAGGCAAGCCATTAGGGCAGCCTTGCACATTTATTTTTTACCCCCTTCGGTCCTTTTTGATTTAGCTTTTGCTTAAAAGTCCCTAAAATCTTGGCTTGTCACTCAAGTCATACTACCCAAAAACCAGAAATTGACATTCAAACCCCACGCTAGAAGCTTCTAGGGGCTTCTATTTCAGTTACTACAAAATTCCCTAACTTAAACTACCTAATACACCCTTAAGACCCCCTGAAAATTACCTACCACACAAGCCCGGGTCAACTGACCCAAACCAATGGGTCAATAAGTCCAAATTGACTTCTGCTTGGGCTTTCGATTCTCAGAAGCCAATTAAAGATGGACAGAGAACCTTAAACTAAGACTGACCCAAGAATTCCACAAGAAAACAGGGCCGAAACCCCCAAAAGATGCAGTTAACATAACAAAAACAAATGAACTAATTAATATGCAATCAACTAAATTGTGGGCCTAATTAAACAGGTGACTTAAATAGAAGAACAAACAGAAGAGAGACAGTGAATTATGAGGTCCGAAAATCAAATTCTCACAAAGAAGAAGAAACTAGAATGGATGAAGAATAAGTTGAACTAAACGGGTTTCAACATGAATGAATTTAAACAATTAGGTTAAAGAAGGAACGAGGAGGATGATGGAACAATCAAAGAAAGGAATATACAGGAGAGGAAGAAAACCTACCACATCAGAGCTTAAGACCTTGCAGGAGACCCGACTAATGTCAATCTTTTGCCGACGTTAATTTTGTCGAGTCCCAGCTTCGAAGCTATAAACCTGACCTGATGGAACCTGACTTGGATCTTTTGAATGGTCAATCTCGGGTTTAAGTTTTGAGATGCTCTAGTAAAACTTGAAGGAAAAAGGGACGCAGGCTAGGGAAGAAAGGGTCATGGAAACTCTGGGGTATCATTTTGATGGTTTTGGGGTCAGCGCCGCCACCGGAGAAAGTGGGCGGCGCTAGGGTTTGGGATTTCTGATCTGGAATTAGTGGAATTCTAGTTGGATTTGAGGTGTAAGAAGTGGATATTTGTGAAGAGGGGATTGAGGAGAGTATCTGGTGCAATTTTGGCAAGGTTTGGAGATCGAACACCGCCGTATGGCGATTTCCGGTGGCGGCGGCGGTGGTTCATGGCGGCGATTGGTCTGAGGTTGAAGATGAAAGGGGAGGGTTGAAGTACATAGATACGAGATTGTTTGGACAGTAATGTATGAATGGGAGAAGTAAGGATGACCGTTGGATGGGCTAAGCTAAAGGGCCAAGATTAAATTGGGATTTAAGGCTCAAAACGACGTAGTATCGTCCTCTTACTACGTCGTTCCAAGGTCTCAAAGGGTGTGGACTTGGACCGGGTAGGGGTATGGATTTGGGCCATTTTGGCCGAATTTGGGGCTTTAGCTTGGGGCCTGGATTGATTTAAGGGGGTTTGAGGTGGATTTGGCCCAAGTTCAGGTCTTTTATTAAGGAATCTATTTTTCTTTCCATTTTCTTTTCTTTTTCCTTCAAATTAAAACTAAGATCTAAATTAACTCTAAAACTAAATTAACCTACACAACTATATTAAGTTCTAATTAATAATCAACACAAATTAATTAAATACCAATTTAAATGAAAACTGAACAAAATTCAAAGCTAAAGTTAAACAAAGCAAATAAATCAATTTTTTTTTTTTGTGATTTTTGTATTTTTGTAAAACGCTAATTCCTAAATGCAAATGCAATGCGTAATTTTGTATTTTTTTTTTATGAATTTGTGTTAAATTAAAACTGCAAATAAATATGAAAATTATGCAATTAATTCCTACAAATTAAAAAGCGAAAAATCCTAAATCTAAGAAATCTGTAGGAGTAATTCATGCGAGGCAAAAATCACATGCTCACAACCAAACTTCTAAAGATAGGATCCATTTGGGAAGTAAAATATCCCAAATGGCTAGCTAATATAGTGGTAGTCCCTAAAAAGGGGAATAAACTTAGAATGTGTGTAGACTAAAAGGATTTGAACAAAGCATGCCCTAAAGATTCCTTCTCGTTGCCCAACATCGATCGTTTGATCGATGCTATGGCCGGCCACGAGATCCTTACTTTTCTTGATGCCTACTCCGGGTACAACCAAATTCAAATGAACCCGGAGGACCAAGAAAAGACTTCGTTAATCACGAAGTATGGTACGTATTGTTAATGTAATTCTCTTCGGGCTAAAAATGCAGGAGCCACATATCAATGCCTAGTTAATAAGATGGTTGAACATTAGATAGGCAAAGCCATGGAAGTTTATATTGATGACATGCTAGTTAAGTCCCTACGCGCAGAGGACCATTTGACCCATTTGCAGGTTACGTTCGATATCCTAAGAAAGTACAACATGAAGCTCAACCCCGAGAAATGCGCTTTTGGAGTCGGCTTGGGCAAGTTCTTGGGCTTCATGGTGTCGAACAGGGGTATCGAGATCAACCCCAAAAAAATCAAAGCCATCGAGGAAATCACCGTAGTGAACAATGTGAAAGCCGTACAACGGCTGACCGGAGGGATAGCTGCCCTAGGCCGATTTATCTCGAGGTCATCAGATCGGAGCCATCATTTTTTCCCTACTCAAAAATAAGAACAACTTCGCATGGACTCCGGAGTGCCAACAAGCCTTGGAAGAGTTAAAACGGTATCTCTCTAGCCCACCCCTGCTCCATACTCCGAAGAAGGATGAAACACTCTACTTGTATTTAACCGTGTCCACAGGTGGCGGTAAGTGGCGTGCTGGTTCGAGAAGAGCAAGGTACGCAATTTCCTGTCTATTATGTGAGTCGGACCTTAGGAGATGCTGAAACCAGGTACCCACATTTGGAAAACTTAGCTCTTGCATTAATAAGTGCATCCAGGAAATTAAAACCATACTTTCAATGCCATCCTATATGTGTATTGACCAAGTACCCACTTCGAAATATCTTCCATAAGCCTAAATTATCGGGCAGACTGGCCAAATGGGCCATCGAACTTGGAGGGTATGATATCGAATATCAGCCTCGAACGGCTATCAAGTATCAAATTTTGGCAAAATTCTTGTCTGATTTCGCGCCTACCCTCGTACCCGAAGTAGAGAATGAACTCTTGCTAAAAATGGGAACGTCATCGGGGGTTTGGACCTTTTTCACAGATGATGCTTCGAATGTGAAAGGGTCCGGGCTCGGTATCGTCTTGAAACTGCCTACGGGCGGTGTCATTAGGCAATCTATCAAAAATTCTAAATTAACTAACAATGAGGCCGAGTATGAGGCTATGATTGTAGGTCTCGAACTAGCCAAGGGCCTTGGAGCAGAAGTCATCGAGGCAAAATGTGACTCCCTTTTGGTGGTAAATCAAGTAAACGAGAGCTTCGAGGTTCGAGACGATCGAATGCTGAGGTACTTAGAGAAACTTCAAGTGACACTGCACCGCTTCAAGGAATGGACACTGGGCCATGTACCCCGAGAACAGAATAGCGAGGCCGATGCACTAGCAAACTTGGGGTCATCGGTGTAAAAGGATGATATCATCCCGGGGACTGTCGCCCAACTATCAAGGTCGGTGGTCGAAGAAGGCCATGCAGAAATTAATTCAACAAGTTCAACGTGGGATTGGAGGAATAAGTACATCGACTATCTAAAGCATGGGAAGCTCCCCATGGACTCAAAAGAATCAAGGGCACTTCGAGCCAAAGCAGCTCGATTCCACTCGATGAAAATGGAACGTTGTACAGAAGAACCTTCCATGGGCCACTGGCAGTGTGTTTGGGACCTGGGGACACCGATTATGTATTACGAGAAATCCATGAGGGCACTTGTGGGAACCATTCTGGCGCCGACTCTTTGGTTCGGAAGATGATCAGAGCGGGGTATTATTGGGATAGCATGGAAAAGGACACCAAGGAGTTTGTTCGAAGATGTGATAAATGCCAGAGATTTGCACCAATGATCCATCAACTCGGTGAACAACTCCACTCGGTCCTATCCCCGTGGCCATTCATGAAATGCGGGATGGACATCGTCGGCCCCCTACCAATGGCGCCAGGTAAAGCTAAATTTATTCTATTTATGACTGACTACTTCTCAAATTTGGTAGAAGCGCAGGCCTTCAGGAAGATAAGAGAAAAAGAATTCATCGACTTCATATGGGACCAAATCATATGTCGGTTCGGGATACCTGCCGAGATAGCATGTGACAACGGGAAACAATTCATCGGCAGCAAAGTAACAAAATTCTTCAAGGATCATAAAATCAAAAGGATCCTATCAGCGCCTTACCACCCAAGTACAAATGGTCAGGGCGAGTCCACAAACAAAACCATCATTCGAAACTAAAAGAAAAGTTTATATGATGCAAGGGGGAAATGGAGAGAAGTATTGCCCGAGGTGCTATGAGCATATCGATCGATGTCAAAGTCGAGCAAGGGGGAGACACCATTTTCTTTGGTATACGGGTCCGAAGCATTGATCCCGCTCGAAGTCGGGGAACCTAGCATCAGGTTTCGGCATTCCATCAAAGACTCAAATCACGAAGCCATGAACACTTCTCTTGAATTACTAGATGAAAAACGTGAGGCCGCATTAATTCGAATGGCTGCACAAAAACAAAGGATCGAATGGTATTACAATAGAGGGATGAACCTTTGACATTTCGGAGTCGGGGACTTAGTCTTGAGGAAAGTCACTCTCAACACTCGAGATCCAAACGAAGGGAAACTAGGCCCCAATTGGGAAGGACCGTACCGTGTCCTCAGAGTCGTAGGGAAAGGATCCTACATACTTAGCACAATGGAAGGCGAGCAACTACCAAACAATTGGAATGTATCGTTGCTTAAATGCTATAACTGCTGAGACATTCGACTGGAAACATCGAGGAACCTTTCAACTCGAAGACCTTGGGTTTTAAAGCATGCGTTGTACTCTTTTCCCCTTAGATCGGGTTTTATCCCAAATGGGTTTTACCGGCAAGGTTTTTAACGAGGCAACACCTATATGCTACCTAAGGAATATTCAACAAGTATTCAAGGTTTCTTTTCAATCAACCTCGAACACTGGGGGGCATCACCCTCGGAGGACGCATTCTCGAGGAAAGCAATTCAAATCACCCTCGGAGGAGGCATTTTTGAAGAAAGTAATTCATGCCAAGGGAGGCCTCGATAGGGGAATGTTGTAATGGGCCAAACAATCAAATGAACCGTGTCCATATAGAATAGTCGAGCCCCTAGTGGCAAAACATGTACGCGTGTATCAAGTATTTGAAAATATATCAAAACACTTTGTGCCTCAAAGAAGTCTACTATTTTCACATTTAACGGCTCAAGGGTCGTAACCCTGAATGCACCCGAATACTCGGGGACTGTTATCGACAATGAACACATCGAGTCATCAAACACTCGAACATATAAGACCTAAAATAGGCACACTCGAACTTATAAGACCTCAAAGAGGCACACTCGAACTTATAAGACCTCAAAGAGGCATCTTCTCGATATTAAGGCCGAGGCCATCACACTCGGGGACTAAAGGCCACGACCACATAAAAGACTACGGTCATATAAAAGGCTACGGTCAAAATAATGCGGCTTGGAGACTTCCGACTTCCGCCATAAAAAAGGCCTTCATATACTTCGAAAAAACCGATTAAATCAGGCTACCCTCGGCAAAAGCAAATGATAAGGGGCTTCGATATATTCAGCCCTCGAATAATACGAAGGCTTCGATAATATCAGCCTTCGAAAAAACCTCAAGAGGTATTCGATTAACGTTGCATATCAAATTACAAACAAGGTTCCAATCAATCGAACCTTCGAAAAACCCAAACGGGTACAAAAAACTCATGCTAAGGCATACAAAATTTTCACTAAGTCTTTTAGCCGAAAAAAGGGAAAAGTTATAGCCATTTTAGAGGCCGAGTTGGACCCACCTATCGAGCCTAAGGGCCAACCTAAAAGAGCCTAAGGGCCAATATTTAAAGAGCTTTAAGGCCGAATCACACCATGCTCAAAGACCTTACCCAGCTCGGACTCAAAAGTCCCGAGCTAAAACTTAGCTCGAAGATCGAACTTTAAGTGGTAACTTATTTTCAATCGTTGATCAAAATACAAAATTTGAGGGTCTACTCTACCCCGAATTTGATTCATCGCTCAGAGGATAGAACATCAAAAATTAAACAAACGCTGAAGAAAAATTGAAGGCAAACGATAAAAAAACTCCTTTTATATATGAAAAAATATATTACATGGGAGCCCTACAGAACGAAAAATTACAAAAAGATAGAAAAAATTCTACCTACTCCAGAGAGGCATTCCCCCCGGACCTGTCGCTTCCCCGGGACCAGCCTCTTCCCCGGGGGTAACTTCTTCGGCAGCCCCCTCCTCTTCATCACCTTCGATGTCATCATCACCGTCAGAGGAAAGGACAAATTTGGCATCGGCCTCATTTGCCTTAGCTTGCTTTATCTCCTCGAAAAGATCAAAGCCCTTAGCATGAATCTCTTCAAGGGTCTCCCGTCGGGATCGGTGCCGGACATATTCATTGCTTCTTTTCTCTAGATCAGAAGCCTCCCTCAACTCCATCTGAGCATCGGCAGCATCTTTCAAATAGATGGCCATCGTCCTGTCGGCCTTGGCTTGTATTACGCTGGTCTCGGCCCTGACTTCCACAACCTCGGCCTTGGCCTTCGCAAAACCAGCCTCGAGCTCGGCTATTCTGCTAGCTTGAACCAAGTTGCTCCCTTGAGCATTCCGAAGTTGAACTTCGAGGGCTGATACTTTTGCCAGTGCATCATCTTTTGCCGCAACGAGGGCATCCATCTTCGCCTTCCATTCATGTACCAGGCTCGAACTTGATCGACCTCACCACGGAGCTGCCCATTCATGTCTAGCTTTTGCTGCAGCTGAGACATTGAAGTATTAGCCTCCGAAAACGGGAGAGGTAGCCCGTATTTTTTCAGAACATAGGTTACCTACTTTTCTAACTCGCTCTCGTATTCGCGAGCTTTGGTCAAATCCGATCGAAGATGCTTCAGTTCTTCCTCCTTTTTTGTCAAGGAGAAGCTTAAGGGTTTTCTCCTTATTTGAAGCCCTATGTATTTCAACTTCACAGTGATGCAGTTCGGTCTTCAATTTGTCGAAGGCCTACACAAAGGAAAAGAACGATCAATTAGACAAAGGAAGAAAGGTATGGCATTGGAGAAATAAGTGCCACTAAAAACTTACAATTAAGCAAAGACGTTGAGCCTCTTCAAAGATTGAGCTCGCATCCGCAGGATCGACCTCATCAACCCCGACAAAGTAACCCTGGAAGGGGTCGTTTTTACTCGGGATTCCGCCGAGCTCGGACGCCTTCACGTTCTGAGCATCCCTGATGGTACCCTCGGAAAATACCGGAAACGACGAAGGCAGACCTGTTGTCATGGCCTCAGAGAGATCACCCGAGGCGCTCTGTTCAGGCAGAGGAGCTTCGAAGCTCGCTCCCTTTGGAGCATTTCCAGAAGTCTGAGAAGCAGTTGCCACGTCAGATGATGCGGGGCCTTCATCCCCCTTTTCTTTTAAAGTTCCTTCTTCGAGGCTAGGGGCCCCGATCTCAGCAGGCTTGACAGCCTCAAGATTTTCTGGTCGAGTCACCAGTGTCGAGCCCTCCATCTCGTCGCCGTCATCATTCGTGAACTGGTAGGCCGAGTCAACATCCACATTGATAACGACGTTTTTCTTACGCTTCCGAGCGGGCCCTGCTTGGTGTTGAGTTTCCTCTCTCTTCGAGGACCTTTTTCTCTTGTTATCCTCCTTTGGCTTTGGAGCCGAAGGTCCTACTTCTTCCCTGGAAAGGGCGGCCTCATTTCGAAGAACTCACCAATACCTGCGATAAAGGAATCGGGTCACATGAAGAAAGACATTCTTAATAAAGAAAGAAACATTATGACACGTACCGTGGTGTTTTGCTTCCCACTTGCCCTTCGACAAGTCCCGCCATTTCCGTTTGTCGTATGGTGAAGTAGCAGCTAGTTTGCGAACCCAGTCCTCAAGGTCGAGGATCGCATTAGGCATCCACGGAACCGCTGCAGAGAAGGGAAAGGAGTAAGTACGCGATGTTTAGCAAAAATCTATGGAAAAGAACTAAAAGAATTCCACTCACGTTCGAAATTCCATTCCTCGGGGAACAACAAGAACTCCTCGGGAATAATATCGACGGTCCTCACTCGGATGAATCGGCTCATCCAACCTCGATACTTGCCTTCATCGTTACTGGCAAAGAAGGACTTGGTCGATCGGCGTTGAAGTTTGATTAAACCTCGAAAATGTTGAGGCCGATATAATCGGATGAGGTGGCTGAGGGTAAACTCGAGCCCGGCTTTTTCGGCGAAGAACCTCATCATTATTATGATGTGCCAAAAAGACGGATGAATCTGGCCCAGGGTCACTTGATATCTTCGGCAAAATTCAAGCACGAGCGGGTCAAGGGGACCCAACGTAAAGGGGTATGTATATACACTCAGGAACCCCTCTACGTAAGTTGTGATGTCTTCCCCACGAGAAGGTATTTGCAGTACAACCTTCTCTTCCCAATTACACTCTCTCCTCACAGCATCGAGGTGTCTTTTTTCAATTGACCTTATGTAACTCGATGCATGCTCTCGACGACCGGGGACGTTGGGAGGCTTCTCGACTATAAAGTCCTTTTGTAAGGAAAATCTGCCCGGTACGAGCTCGTGAAGCGCCGGCGACTTACCAACGGCCGGACGGGAAGTGGAAATGGGGTTTCCCTCTGTCTGAGGAACGGATTTGGAAGTTTTTGCCATCGGTTCTTTAGAAGAAGAAGATACAAATGAATAAGCCGGTGAGGTTTTGAACCGATGCGGCGGAGGAACTGGAAGTAGAAAAGGAAACGTACAGAAGAGAATAGGTGTTGCAAGATGGAAAAGTCCTTAATGAGAAGAGAAAACGAGTATATATAGAGGAAGGCGGCGACGGTTCATTAATATTAATGGCCGACTAGCTCTGACGCGTATTTAATGCTTTTGGGGAAGAGAACCGACGGGACGCTTCGGTCATTTCAGCGCTTACGTCATAAGAGTGATGCCATCATAAAGGACTTCGAGAATTCAAAACGTTTCATATCATTTCATTCTAAGAAACGCGGAGACTATCTGTATACGGCCGAAATCGGAGAGCTCGATTTCGAGGTCTGAATGGAACCCGGGGCTTGAGTTCGGGGTAGCATGAAGTAATGACCAGATTTGATTGGAAAATGCAGACCTCGGGGGAGCTAATCGAAGACCCGCCATGATCTGCCTCGGGGGCAGTACACTTTCGATGACACTCAAGAAAGAGCGGGAATTTCTCAAGGCTATGAGGATCAGGGTATAAATTAAGGGATAAGATTTGTACGAAATGGTACAAGTCCGTACTAGGTTGTTATACAGCTGTACCAATAGAATTCTTTGTCATAATTGGAAATGTACTATATTAGGGTTTTCCCCTTCTATATAAAGGGGACCCCAATCTTTGTAAAAATTACCTGATTCACTGCAATAGAATATTCTACTCTGCTTTTCTCGTCTACCGTGCTCCACAATTGTTCTTCAGCTTTATTGTCTTTACTTTATTGTTCATACTTTATTTGCTCTTAACTCACCTCGATGCCCCCGAGATAATCGAGCTCGAGGTCCCCGTTGCTCTAACAAACTGGTTTGGTTCATCAATTCTTCTTACTTAAACCTAATAATACTTGTATATTCACTAGTATTAGAATAAATCACATATCTTTAAAACTACAAATCATCTTTAATTGTTACTCACATTTTTCGAATTAAACAACATATTAACTAATTGAATTAACAAACAATTAAGTACATATGCGGGCAAGTATTTATCTTGTCAATTAGTATATAGTGTGTCAATATCCTTTTTCCTTTTGCCCTTTCCGTCCCAATTAATAATGGAGCCAAACATTACCGTTTGGACATAAAAAAAATTTTACTTTTTTTTAAAAATCAGTTGTTCATAAAAATTTTAGTTTTCACTTTAAGATGCATTTTGGAAATTTTCGAGAATTTGAAAAACTCCAAAAGGCTGTTTTTTAAAATTTTAACTCAAATCATTCACAAAACTTCAAAAACAACCCAAACTGAAATTTATGTCCAAATACAACTCTAAATTTCAAATACCGTTTTCACTTGAAATTCTTTTTTTTTTACCATTTTTGAAATTTTACCATTCTTATGTCCAAAAGTCTACTCCCTCCGGTCCAAAATAAGTGATTTTTTGGCCTTTTTTTTTTGTGGTCCAAAATAAGTGATTTTTCCAGATTTCAAGAATGAATTAATTATTTTTCTCCTACATTGCCCTTGGAGTAAATAGTGTTGGAGTATGTGTTAGGAGTGTTTATGTGAGATAGTAAAGGTTAATATGGTCAATTTCATTGCTAATTAATACTAAAAGATGGATTTCTTAATCTGTGTGAAAACATCCAAAAAATCACTTATTTTGGACAGGAGGAAGTACTAATTTTCACATGGATTTCTGGTCTATATATATCATGGTTCTGACCTCGGAACAATAATTGAGGGATTAAGAGTTAGAAAAATGTAGCAAGTGTGAATCTCAAGAAGGTTTCTGCAAATATAATACTATAATAATAAGCAAATTAAACAAGGCTGTATTAGTGCAGGCTTAGTTTCCTGGTAACGTGCAATGAAGAGCGTAGCAGTCAATACGAAATAAGAAATGAGCCAATACCAGCATTTGATTTGTCAAACTTACTAGTAGTATCTGCAAATCTTTGACATCGTTGGTGGTTAACTTCGTGGGAGCATGATTAACTATTTAACCTTGGGCTTCACGCCTTAAAATCATCAAGGGGCTATAAGGCACATCCTATCGAAAACTTTTTTATTTCTAAGACTCGATTTGATTAAACTATCTCACAACAGCCCTTGTCGCTCTCAATTAGTATTTATTTTGTTGCTTATTCGAATATGTTGAGAGTAAAAATGGTCACTAACCTCACATTGCGTCTACATCAGGTACTACAACAAATCAACAACAACAATAACAATAATGTTTCAATCCTAAGTTGGCTACATAAATTCTCGTTGTCTATATCGCTCCATTTAAGCCCGTCTTGATCCATATTATTAAAAACAATAAGAGTAATAATTTCTTACATCAGGTTGTGTGTGAGATTAAAAATTTTATATCGGTACTAGGGGTGGCAAAATGGTTAAAAGAAAACAGTTAACCACCCATATTATCCACTAAAAATGGGTTGGATAATGAACTTTTTAAATACGGGTCAAATATGGATAATAACCATATTATCCATTTAGAAAATATATAACCAATAGATAACTAATGGGTTTAACTTTTACATTTGCAAAACCTCAAATTGAGGGTTGCTCAAGTTTGGAAGACTAGGAATTTTCTCAAAAGTGATCATATTCATGAAGCTATAGATAATATGATTATCCATATTATCCGCCGGTTAACCCGTTTTTTATCCGTATTAAATATGGGTTAGATCGAATAATTTATCCGTGTTTTCATTACCCGTTGTCGACCCGTCCAATATCCGATCCAACCCGCCCATTTGCCACCCCTAATTGGTACAGTAGTCCATTCATTCAAATCAAATGTATAAAAAGGCTACATTTACTGAATATTCATTCATCTGTCACCCAGGTTCCAGCAACCTTAAAAAGCACCCCACGTCCTATTCTCATTACCACTAGAATTCCCAACTTCAACAGAGATAGAGATAGTAAAAGATGGCTGATAGCAAAGCATCTTCTTTACTGAAACCATTGCCAATGAATGGTGGAGATGGCACATACAGCTACTCCAAAAACTCCACTTATCAGGTAGTTTAGAATAACTATTTTCTTGATTATGTGATACTTACTACGAATTTGTTCAACTGCCTATAGATTATTCCTTTTTCTTTGAAATAACTAATTATAAATTGAAAGTCCTACATACCTATGATTGTTTGTAGAGATAAGGTCTGATGGTTACAAAAGAAGCAGTGAAGGAGGCAATAAGCAAGTTATTCGATATCTCCAACACATCAAACACAATTAGAATTGCAGACTTAGGCTGTTCAATTGGTCCCAACACCTACATTGCAGTACAAAATATAATAGAAGCAGTGCAAAAAAGTGTGCACTAAAAGGCCTCTCTACTACTGAATTCCAAGTATTCTTCAATGATCTTGCCACAAACGATTTCATTCCACAGCCGGTTATTCCCCGAATCCTCCATTGACATTATGAATGCCTCTTATGCACTTTGCTGGCTATCACAAGTGCCAATAGAAGTAGAAAACAAGGAGTCTCCAGCATGGAATAGAGGAAAGATTTTCTATTCAACTTCATCAGATGAAGTAGCTGACGCTTATGCAGCTCAGTTTGCTAAGGATGTCAATAACTTCCTGAATGCCAGAGCTAAAGAGATTGTTGTTGGAGGGTTACTGTTACCTGTCATACCAGCTATTCCTCAAGGATTTCATCGTTCGAAGACAAACGCGATTGGTTTTACTTTTGATGCCATTGGCTCTGTTCTCATGGATATGGCTAATGATGTGAGTTCCTTACTTCTCTCTTTTTCTAGCAAAGGAACATGGAAAATTGTGATTTTAATCCTTCATCAATATTTGATACTACTTCTTGTACTACTCGACCGAGTCATCTAACATTCACTTAAGTAAAATATGACCTTTTGATTCCTCTACTAATGGTCTCCCACAAATCTGAAGCAGTATATATTATTAACTGCAGAATTATGTGACTACCATATTTATGCTAAATGAGGTTGTTTTTGTTCAGCTTCCTTGCTTAGAGAAATATATATATATATATATATATATATATATATATATATATATATATATATATATATATATATTACAGTACCATAATATACAATTATAGTAAAAATAAAATGTGTGCATTTTAATGGATTGATAGTTGACTGTGGTTAGTTTGTTAGCTGGATGAACGAAATTTATATACAGTTTGAAAAAAAAACAAATTTTGCGGTTATAGGGAATAATCAGTGAAGCTCAAGTGGACTCCTTCAACTTGCCTTATTACATCACAACTCCAGATGAGATGGTAAAGCTGGTTGAAAGAAATGGCTGCTTCAGCATTGAGATGATGAAGACACCAGATCCATTTGTTTTTAAGAATCAGCCAATTAATGCCAAAGAGAATAATGATCATCTTAGAGCAGCTTTTGAGTGCCTTATAGCAGATCATTTTGGCAGCAGTGTAGTTGATCAACTGTTTGAAAGAATTGACCAGAATGAAGGGTTTTATTCAAAACTTGATGCAAGTTACAGTAAACTTCTGCTACTTGTTGCTCTGAAGCGTAAGGGACAAAACTAAAAACATCCCAGGTCCTATGTCTAGAATTGCTGTTTCCACAAGAACTAATTGGAATTGTGTTTTTCACCTCTCCTCCCCTGAGGTTTGGTAAAAGAAAAATTACAGATGCCACTGTGGTTTTAAGACAATGTCAATTATCAACCCTTTTCCTGGTGTCAATGTTAGTATCTCTTCTGGTCCAAAATGAACGTCCCTTCGATGTCAAACCAAGATTGTTTTGCTTTTGCATAATATAAGTTGAATGTGATTCCCAAGTGATAGGTGTTTTAACACATAATCAACTCTGATTTGCTTGATCAGAGAACATGAAATGTTATAACTGGCTGCATGATTGCATTAACTACAGTATTCTTAAAGCAACTTGCAGCTCAAGCAATGAACTTGGTTTTAGATACAACTTCACTCAACTCTCGTGAAAAAAGACATGGTTATTATCAACCAGGGCCGATTGCGCAAAGGGAGAATACTGGAAAACCAAGAAGTAAAATATGGAAGACTCGCTTAGCCATCTAAGGGCAACTCATTAGCTCAGCCAACACAATTATTATAAATAACAAAAGTTTCGCAGAAACGAGAGTCTGAAGCAAAATTTCTCCTCAAACTAGAATGAAGATTGCCAAACCCCAATGAGCAAAATGTAACTGTTAGAGGAAAACACGACCACCTCTATCTTCCTCAGGTTCTACGTCTCTCACATTCAAGCAAAAATAGAACCTTTGGGCGCTGTATCGCAAAACCCTTTTTTTTATGAAGCTATATTCGCAAAACTACAACAGCATCTCTGCAATCTGGACGGCATTAAGGGCGGCTCCCTTGCGTATTTGATCACCACAAACAAAGATGTCCAGCCTGTATAAAAGAAGTCATTAGTCCGGAGGTCCTGCAAAGTAAGTAGAGAAAACACTTGCCTATAAACCAATTCTTACCCATAATCTCCATCTTGGGAAACATCACGGCGTACTCGCCCAACTGCAACATCATCCTTGTTGGAAACTTCAAGTGGGGTTGGAAATCGATTACTAGCACGATCATCAATGATAATTATACCTGGTGCATTTTTAAGGATATCCCTTGCAGTATCCTGCACAGTTCAAGAAAAGCTTCAAGTAATTTATCCTGAGGTAAAGAGAAAGTAAGAGAATAATTACAAAAAGGATCTCTTCACTCCATGGATCACAAAGAACATATTTAAAGTACTCGCACACAAACATCTCCAGTTGATCCACCAATACTAATCAAAAAGGAGAAATAATCTCTTCCTTATTTTTATCTTTCTTTCCCACGATGACTAGTAACAGAAAATTGGCAGAATTTGCTGACCAGACATAGTTCACATGATTAATTTCATTTTAACACAAGATTATAGAAAAGCTAAAATTTATTGTTATGTAGTACTTAGCTATCTCATTGCACCATTCTTTCAGGTGAGTTGAACTCATCAAATAGATATTCTAGCCAATAAGCTCAAAATTTAATAAATTTCAAGGAGACAAATTTCCAATTTGTGGTAACTATTACGCAAGGACTTCATATATCACTGCAGTTCCATGCCACTTCAGCACACAACTAAATATAATGTACTGAATGGAACTGTTAAGATATGATCATTAGAGCAACCTTTTTTTATTCTTTATGTCATTACTAATTGATGGTACATTCTCCTTCGCAGTGCTCCACACGAACTTGCACTTTTCGGCAAGTAAACCTAGATTGTAACAGCTTTTATGCATTTTAGTATCAAATAAACACAAGTTCAATGCCTAAAAGATAATGAAGAAAAAGAAAAGGTTCATTTGAAACGCAAAAGAACCATTTGTCAAGACAGGAAGATAAATAACAGATTTTGCTGCAGTTTAGCAAAGGCTACCTCATCAAGGGGCTTCTCAAATTGAAGATTCACGCTCTCAGCATGTGCACGCATAACAGGAACACGTATACATGTTGCAGTAACCTTGACATCCATGTCATTCTGGTAACAAGCAGAATGAATGCGTCAATACAGTAAATGGCCAATTATTTTATTTTAGTCTCTAGGACCAAACATGATCGTTGAATACCAAGGTCTTATAATAAGTATACTTACCCATATTTTTCTTGTTTCTTTGACCAGCTTCATTTCCTCTTCGTTATATCCATTGGGTTGAACAGGTGCGTTATGTGAGAAAAGATTAAAAGCATACTGCACAATTTTGTAAAAGAAGCAATTAGATGTCACTGCATTCATTTGTTATTTAAGAAACAATTGAGCATTGAGAAGGGAAATCACAAGCGAGACCTGCTGATTAAAGATATTGCAAGTTGGTTCTTTGCCCTCCAGGACCTAATGTGTACAAGGCAACATCAATCAAATCATGAGATTTTTAATTGGTAACCTAAAATCACTAGATATATTAAGCCATGGAAGATAGAGGAAGCATAATAAAAACCTCACGAGTCTGCTGAACTAGCTCTTCCATTGCAGCAGCACCAGCACCACTAGCTGCCTGATATGTACTAACAACCATGCGTTTGACCTGACAATATGCATATCTACATAGGATGAATAAAACTGAACTGAGTCGGTTCTTAAACTCGGTTCTTAAACTCGGTTCTTAGACTATTAACTGTTGGTCTAAGAACTACCACGAAGATGCATGTGTAAGAGAAAGATTTTCGAATTAACGTTTGTCAGATTTTATACTGACATACAAATATCTAAGCGAGAACTAAAAGGACATGAAAGATCTAATTCTCAAATTATTCTCTACATTTTCTACTGAGATGCCAAACAAACCTCTAAACAAATTAAGGGGTCGTTTGGTTGGGAAGCAAGTTATCACATGATTAATTATCATGGGATTAGTTATTCCACCACCATCCCTTGGGGATAAAAAAGTACTACAATCCCGGGATTAGTTATACCACGATTTTATCCCAACCAAATGTGATAAACTCATCTCAAATTTAATTCCGGGATTAATTATCCCTTATCCCTCGTACCAAACGAGCCCTAAAGGACACCAATGATCTATTCTCTAATTAACCGTGGTCTAAACTAGACATCCGCTAAACTTTCTACCAATATATCTAGCCTCAAATTAATTGCTCTTAAACCAGACAATCAAAACAAGCTATTATAGCAATCCTAACAATCAGCCACCTCCAATATCCACTTCATCAAAAAAAAAAAAAACTTCTATCTCCATAGGAAAAAGCCAGAGCCTAAACTTTTTGATCATCTATATGCGCACTGGCACTATTATTTGATTTTTTTTTTAAATGTGTTGCTATTGTTGTTTTTATTTTTTTTATAAGAAATAGAAGAGCACTATGTATATGTCAGTTTGCAAGTAACAACCGGTTCATATGCCAGATAAAAATAATATAATAATGATGAATTCACTAAATACACTTCCAAATAGAGCAGGATGTATACGGAGACCCCAAATTTTGGGGTTGAATGTAGTAAAAGGAAGTTCTCCCTCGGTTCCAATTTATATGACACGCTTTTCTTATTAGTTTGTTCCAAAAGAAGGGTGCATTTATGTATTTAAAAATAATATAACTTTAAAATTTTCATTGTACCCATTTTACTCTTAATGAGAACTTCTATAAGCTAGACAAATGTTATGAAATGTTTTAGACCACAAATTTGAAATGTCTTAGCCACACAAATATTATGGCATGCTTCAGGCCACAAGTTCGAAAGTTTTCATTTTTTTTCAAAACTCCAAGTCAACTCAAACTACGTCACGTATATTGAAACAAAGAAAGTAACAATTACCACAAGAAAGACATTGTTCATATATAAATCGTAAACGAAAAATTGCATGTCGAATCAAACTCTAAAAGGACATGAAAGATCTAATACATAAATTACTGTACTCTAAACTAAAAATTCTATACATATTTTCCAGACATGCCAAATAAATATCTACACAAACTAAAATACACCAATGATGTAATTCCTAAATTAACCGTATTCTAAACTAGACAGTCTCCACAATTTCTACTAACCTATCTACCTCAAATTAACAATTTTAAACCAGACGTTCTCCAAAATTTCTACTAACATACAAATCTCTAAACAACAAAAGTACATGAAACATCTAATTCTCATATTAGCAGTAATCATACAAATCTCTAAACAACAAAAGTACATGAAACATCTAATTCTCATATTAACAGTTATCTAAACAAGATGTTCTCAACATTTCCACCATTCCCTCTGCCCCATTTTATATGGTACACTTTCCTTTTTAGTTCATCCCAAAAAGAACGGACCTTTCAATATTTAGAAATAATTTAGTTTTAAACTTCATATTTTACCCTGAACGATATGATTCATAACCATATAAATGTTTATAGCTTATTTTAAATCACAAGCCTTAGTCTTTCTTTTTGTGTATCTAAAACTCCGTATTCAGTCAAACAAGCAACTTACCATCTTTAAACATACCAGGAAAAAGAACATGATAGATCAAACTGTCACCTTAGCACGACGATGAAGAGGAGTAACAGCCATCAAGCAAATAATAGTAGAGCAATTGGGATTAGCAATAATCGCTCCTTTTCCAGAACCTAGCTTCACATGCGCCATTGCTTCAGGATTCACTTCGGGTATCACGAGAGGCACGTTCTCATCCATTCGAAACGCCGAGCTATTATCCACCACTATAGTCCCCTTTTGAGCCGCTAACGGTCCAAATTTCTTACTAATAGAACCGCCAGCACTGAACAATGCTATATCTATCCCTTCAAAACTATCCTCCGTGAGCTCTTCAACTGTATAATCTCTGTCTTCGAATTTCATTGATTTACCAGCTGATCTTTTGCTTGCGAGGAGTTTGAGTGAACGGTAAGGGAAATCACGGTCGGAGAGAACGGAGAGAAACTCTTGACCGACCGCGCCGGTGACGCCGACGACGGCAACGGATGGGCCGTTCTCTTGGAGAGACATGCGGACGCGGAAAGGGGAGGTGGAGGTGGTGATGGAGCGTGGTCGTGGAATGGCGGTGGCGCCGCGGTGGAGGAAATGGTTGTGGCGGACAGAAAGTGCTGGAGTGTTCATTTTTGCGGGAAGCGGCGGCGGACTCAAGGGCGGGTCAAGGTTAAGGCAAGTGAAGCCCTTGCTTTAGCGCCCAAATATTTAAGGCCCCCAAAATAATATATATTTCATAATTTATATTTATATAGTTATTTATAAAATCAAATTTTAATAATTTTTAATATTTGGTAGGCGTAAGATTAAGTGAGTTAATTGGATTTTCTCGTTAAATTAAGTAATATATAGTTATTTTCTCATCAACTTTATTTTTATTTCTTTATGTATAGTCCTTTTTCATGGTTCTCACGATTTTACTTTTTAATTTTAACTCAAATTCTCTAAATTAACTATTCTTTTAATCACATTTGATTGATCCACCACCAGAAAGCAAGTTCTTTTGTGTCTCATCTTTTATAAAAAAGAAATTCCCGAGACCAATGACGCAAGATTCGAAACACGATGGATAATAGGCTCACCCTATATCATTTTTACTTAAGCGAAGGATTCAATACCATATGACGTGTGCATAACTCACATATCATGAATTGCACTCTCACCACTAGATCAAAGTCATATATGTTTTTTTTGTGTCTCAATATTATATGAACTTTATAAAAGAAGTTTCACGGTCTATTTAATATATTTTGATTTTAGGCCACCAGTTTTGTTGAGCCGTCCCTTATTGACAATCAACAATTATTTACAGACTACTGCACTACCATGAACGTATTGTTCAACCAGCTTCACTCACATTTGGTAATTGAATGACACACTCGCTGCCATTAATGTTCTTGTCATTGTTGCCTTATCTTAAGTGATACTCTATAAATTTGATTGAGAATGTCACGGGTGGACAAATGACTCTAGTAGGAGACTAGTAAAGCCTTGATTTTGGTCCCCCAAATTTTTTAATAATGGATTTTATAATTTTATTTCAAATTAGACAATATTAATGTTTGTAGAAAAAATAAAAAATATAAAAATTTATGAAAAAGAAACAAATTTTTCTACTCTTTAATAATAAAATTATTTTTAATACTTTGAATTAAATTACTTAAATTTTTATATTAGTAATTACAAGAATATCAAAAGTAACATATTGCAAATACATGTCTGACATTTTATTTATTTAAATTATTTTTTTCTAATATAATAATAATATTACTATAAGAAGTTAAAGATTTTATGTCATTTAAGAATATATACTATAAACAGTAAGTATGATAAAAAAAAAAAGCAAAATTAATTTTTTAAAATATATATGTGTATACATACTAATAAAAAAGTATATGATCTCTTATTAAAATTTGACATTCGATCACTAATTTTATGGAACCGCAATATGGCGGCGGAATGGATTGGAGAAATGGAGGAAAATGTCAGTTAAAAGAAGCGATGTAATTAATTATGTAGGATTTTATTATGAGTCAAAAAATGGGATTCCTTTAAGTCACCGGAAAGTTTGGCTGCTGTATATTTGAATGTTGGCCATATCTAACAAGCCACGTAAGCACTCTCGGTTTAAATCATTGTGGGCTATTAGGTTGTCCTCTAAGCCCAGCCCACAATATGTTATTTTGTTTTTGCTTTCTCTTTTGCTATTCGTACAACGTTTTATACGTGTCAAAATGTTTGATATTATTTCATTAATAATAGTATTTTGATGTTTGTAACTTTTAAATGTAAGAACTTATTTAAATATTCACCTTCTAAACTTATACGTAGTGTTTTCAGATTTATGAAACTGATGTTTTACAACTGATTTAATGTTTATTTCACTGCAAACATGTAAATTAAACTAAATATTAAATATTAATTCAGTTGAAAAAAAATAGAATGCTGAAAAAATTGATATATTGGGTTTTTAGAGGATTACCGAACTTAGGCCAAGATTGGACCAACCTAATTTAGTGTTATTACCTCTTTGATAGGTTTTGGGCTAGGACTTAGATGTGTGGTATACTAGTATTGCTGAGCTTATACATTTTTGGTCGGTGGTGTATAAGAATAATGCTGAATAAGGTGTATTAATGCTGCATGGATTAGTAATGCAAGCATTAGTTCTGCAGAAATTATTTCTTATCCACTATTGGTGTGGTGTATTAAAAATTAAAATGCATTGCATAATTTGTAAGAAAATTAGTTGGTTACAAAAATGCCCTCCATATTCTTTAGCTTTAAGGGACTTTAAGGACAATTTTATTTTTAACTATGCTAATGCATGCGTTACTAGCCTTGGTATTGCTAATACCATGATTTGCTATGTATCAATTATACATAGAATACTTGCATTAATAATACATAGTTGAAAAAGTATACCAAACAATGGATTAATAATACCAAAAGGTAATACATGCCTTATTTTCTCTAATGCATCCTAGCAGGGAGCTTTGTACAATAGGATTACTATATATTTAAAATAAAGACACAGGAATACTATATTTCGAAAAGAATGATAGGAGTTAGAGTGCAAGGATCAAAATATTCGATTTCTTGTGTGAGATTGAACACTTCGTTTATAGTAGAAATTTAAGAAGTATTGAAAACCATAATATTATTCATATTTAAAGAATTTCGAAATTTTTTGAAAAATCCTCTTTCAAGAAAAGAATGTGGCAATAATAGCTACCAAATGTATCAGTATGTGTTGTTTGCTTAATAAACAATAAGGAGTACTGGAAAAAAATTTTTTTGCTAGATATATAAAATGTGTGTTTTTAACATTATGTCTAAATCTTATAAAAAATCAATTTTACTGTTAACGTAGTGAACAAGGATGACCCAATTAGGTAATAGTGGTCAAGAGATAATTAAGATTTAAACTCGAAATTCCAATTAGGTAATAATGTTCAAGATATTATAAAAATTTAAACTCGTGACATTTTAAGATGCATTTAGCCGTCTTAGATGAGACGAGGGGTATTCCTCGCTCAATAGCATCAGGGGCGGATTTATATACAAATTTTGGGTGCTTAAGCACCTATTAACCTTAACTTAGAGTAGGCATAATTCCATCAAAAACTTAACGAAATGGAAAAAATGTAACACTCCTCAAATCTATAAAAGTTTTAAGACACGCTAAATATAGAATTAACTTTTATAATCTTAAATTATACTTCTATTACGGATTTAAACCCTTGTGATTGATTTTGAGTTACTTTTCTATTTATAAATAATTGGACATACAATTAGGAGAAATATTAATAATTTTTAATATTATTAATTATTAAAATGTGGGTAACATTAATTATTAGTTAAGTCAAAAAAAAAAAAAGAAATTAACCTAAAGCCCAAAACTAGGCGTGTTGTAAGAAAAGGTTACGTAAGGCCGTAGACCCAACGAAGCACTTCTAAAACGACAAAGGACGTTAAAGACCTTCCTACGCAAACAAGNTTAGCAGAGGCAAAGAAAAAGGCTTAAAGCCTATAACAAACAGAGGCGCGTTACTTCTCTTGCTTCTCCCATCGAAGTAGTCACGCAGGACCTTCTTTAGGCCACGACTGAGGTAATTTTTTTTTATAGAATTGTAAGCTATAACATCATTATACACTAGAATCTAACACCCTAGTGGGGTGAATTCATCGGAAAGTTTTACAAAACCTCAAGAACACCCATCAAGTACGAGTTAGGTTTTTGGTGTTACAAGATAAATTCTTCACTTTTATTGGATTGCTATTATGGGTTAAAGTTGTTAGAGGTAGTAAAAAATTGTTATAACAAGACATCACCCCAAAACTTTAGAAATTTAGAAGTTGAATCTAAAGTTCTTAGAGTTGAGAAAAGATTAATACCTTGGGAAAGTTGGATACTTATTGTAACTTATTGTTGTAGTATTCGGTCATTGAGTTGATTACAAGGATTGGAACTCACATTGTTGCTTGAAAGGAGAAATTGAGGTGAGTGGATATAACCCTTTACTAAAGTGGTTCTGCTCATAAAAACATGCCCACAAAGTGTTTGATAAAATGCTTTAAAGAGTCAACATGTGCTTAAGTGGAACGAGTGAATACATGTTGAATAAGTATATTCTAGTTGAAGCTTATATATTTTACTTGAGAAGTATAATCGTCTGTTCTTAATATTTTTATGCTTCATTACATGATCTTACATGTTAAAGTTTCAAGAGTTAGATAGAACTTTTAGACATACCTTGAGTAATTTTATTTCATGCTTATGCTATCCATACACTCAAATATATTATTATGAATACTGATAGAGCACTTTCAAACAAGATTTAGACTTGAAAAGTCACAAGAAGAAGTTTTAAAAAGATAAGATTTTTGGGAGTATCCTCTATTCTGGGAAGGGGTCATCGTCTAGGCCGAGGGTCCTGGCCAAGGCGTTGACTGAAACTACTTGTGCCATAGTAGGGAGCACACGAGCCGAGGGTCTCGTTGCTGAGAATTTACTTAGCCAGGCTAAGGTATGATAAATAAGCGCTAAGAACCATGAAGCGAGTGGCACCTCGTAGATTAGGCCTATTCGATCAGGTTGGATCAAATCCGTGCCGATCACACGGTGACTAAGATAGAAATAAGTCATGATAGTTGGAGCTCGCGAAGTATAAAGTGAAGTAATTTTTTTTACAAGAAAGAAAAAGAAAAGAATTTCTTCTAGAATATTCATATACTGCTATTATGCAATTATTTTAGAATTGTTCTGATAAGGTTTATGTTTTACATGCATTTAGAATCTTTTCTCGTAAAATATATGTATTAAAGTTCGTCTCTTATCGTTGAGACTCTCTGAGTACAATGGATGGTACTGACGTTCTCTTTTAGTAACCTACGTTGGTCTTCAGTACAACATAGAAACCGGTTTTGCAGGCGAGCAGGTTACGTGTTAGGACTTCCCTCACTTCCTGTGCTATTGGTAAGCTCCGCTTTTGTTCGTAGAGTATTCCTTAGAGTCATATTTACTTAGCTATTTCTTTGTTTACTTAGAGAACTGGCCAGGAAATCTCATGTCCTGAGTAGTGCGTCAGTTTATCAGTAGAGGCTTCATAGACACAGTCGGTGGGTTAAAATTCAGATGTTTTGATAATAACTTAGCAGTATTTCATTGGTTACTGCGAATAAAAATTTTGGAGCTGGTTTATTTTAGATATTTAAATTAATTAAAAGTATTTGGTTAAAGTATTTCCTTTGTTGCAATAAAGTTTGAGGTTATAATAGTTTTGATAAGCACAGATGGTTCGCTCGGTCAAATTTAGCGACCGGGTGCTGGCTACGGCTTATTCAGAAAATGGGTCATGACAAACTTGGTATCAGAGTCAGGTTTATGGAGTACTAGGGGTCTATGAAATCGTGTTAGTAGAGTCTTGTTTATGGGTATGAAGCGTGCCATACTTATAAATAGGAGGCTACAAGCATTTAGGAAAAGTCTCATTTTTTTCATACTTTAGATCGTTTTGTAGAGCCTACCTCTAAGAAATTATCTAATGTATTCGTTTCTCTAAAAATCGCAGAAATGACTCGTACTCGCAACTCTGACACCGACACTCAGGATGCTGCTCAAGAAACTATTGCTACTATTGTGGCTCAAGGTAGAACTAAGAAGGCTTTAACTCCGAAAAGGAAAGGTAGATCCACAAAGGGGGTTCAAGTACCCCGAGTTGAACATGAAGAAGGGGTGGATAAGGATGAGCAAGTACCTCAAAATCCGGTGCAACCCCCAACAGCAATTCCGGCTCAGACAACTATATCTCCAGAGGTGGGTCAGATGTTTAATGTTGTCAACAGTGCTATGGAGATGTTTAAAGCCTTCATGGCCAACCAGAACGAGAGAAGAGATGAGATTCTACCCCAATCAAATAGACAGAACAATTCTGAGTCCTCAAGAGTGAATGAATTTTTGAAGTTGGGTCCTTCATTGTTCCATGGTTCCATAGCTGATGAAGATCCAATGTTGTGACTGGAGGGGGTCAAGAAAGCCCTCCGAGCGATGAAGGCATTTGATGATGAAGCTTTGGAGTTGGCTGCTTACCAGCTTAGAGATGTGGTTGGCGCTTGGTTTGAGATGTGGGAAAAGGAAAGAGATGAAGATGATGGACCGCCTACTTGGGAAGAATTTGAAGAGGCCTTCATAGCTAACTTTATCCCGGAAGAAGATAGGGAAGCTAAGGCTACAGAGTTCGAACAGCTCAAGCAAGGGAATAAAAGTGTGCAAGAGTACTACATGGAATTCATAAGGTTGGCTAAGCATGCTCCTCACATGGTTAAGACGGAAAAAGCAAAGAGTCGCAGGTTTGTTGGCATTTTGGCTTACCATATTAAGGATACGACATCAACTGCAGCGGTAGGAATGACAGCTTTCTCCTCTGTTGTTGGATTTGCCAAGCACTTAGAAAAAGACAGACGACAAAGGAGAAAAGAAAAAGAGCATAACAAGAAAGCCTGGACAACGGGCAGGTTTAATGATACATCCAGTGGAGGTGGAAGGGGTTCCTTTGATAAGGAGTTATTAGCACCAGCTTAGTCCAGTCATCAGTCAGGTGGTGGGTCTTCCTTCAGACGTACTCAGAGTTATGGAAATCAGTCTCGCCAGAATCAGAATTTTAGGACAACATCCTTACATAGCCAGAGTCATACTGAGCAACATTCACAACAACAAGGTCTTTGTGGAACATGTAAGCGACAACATTCAGGTCAGTGCAAGCTCGGGTTTCATGGTTGCTATCATTACTGAGACATTGGTCATATAAAGGCCAACTGCCCAAAGTTGAGACGTAATTTCAGTGGGGGATCAACTCGTCCTTCTAGTTCCTCAGCTACTACAGTTGCACTACCTCAGGCTCGTGGTTCTCATAATCAGACCGGGAATTGGGCAGGCAGAGGTGCAGATCGAGTTACTCAGGGAGGGGGACAACCCCGTTTATTTGCTACACTTGATCGTCAGAGTGCAGAGGCATCTGCAGAAGTTATTACAGGTATACTTTTAGTCTGCTCACATAATGCTTATGCCATAATGGATCCAGGTTCAACGTTTTCATATGTGACTCCATACTTTGCAATTAACCTCGGGCTAGAAATTGAGTGAGCCATTCTTAGTATCTACTCCAGTTGGCGAGTCAATGAGAGTCACAAGAGTCTATAGAGGTTGTATAGTTTCAATCCAAGGTCGTAACACCGAGGCCGATCTCATAGATTTAGAAATGGTGGATTTCGATGATTATGGGTATGGATTGGTTGTCTTCCTGCTATGCCATGTTAGATTGTTGTGCCAAGATTGTCAGGTTCCAATTTCCAAATGAAGAAGTGTTAGAGTGGAAGGTTAGTTCAGCATCGCTTGTAGGTAAGTTTATTTCTTACCTTAAGGCACATTGAATGATCGGTAAGGGGTGTCTCGCCTATTTGGCTCACATCATTAATCCAGAATCAGAACCACCAGCTCTTCAGTCTGTGCTAGTTGTTAGAGAATTTCCAGAAGTTTTCCCAGATGACCTTCCCGGACTTCCTCCTGAAAGAATCATAGACTTTGGCATTGAACTCATGCCAGGCACTCAGCCCATATCTATACTTCCTTATAGGATGGCTCCAGCAGAACTTAATGAGTTGAGAGAACAATTGAAAGACCTCTTTGACAAGGGCTTCATCAGGCCGAGTGTTTCACCATGGGGTGCCCTGGTCCTGTTTGTCAAGAAGAAAGATGGGTCCCTCAGAATGTGCGTCGACTATCGGCAGTTGAATAAAGTTACCATTAAGAACAAGTACCCACTGCCAAGAAGTGATGATTTATTTGATCAACTTCAGGGTGCAAAGTACTTTTCAAAAATAGACTTGAGGTCGGGGTACCATCAATTGAGAATCAGAGAAGAGGATATATCTAAAATAGCCTTTAGAACTCGCTACAGGCACTATGAATTTCTAGTAATGTCCTTCGGGTTGACAAATGCTCCAGCTGCATTCATGGACCTCATGAACAGAGTTTTCAAGCCATTCCTTGATACCTTTATTATTGTGTTTATAAATGATATTTTGGTATACTCAAAGAGCAAGGATGAGCATGCAAACCACCCCAGGATAGCCTTGCAGACCTTGAAGGAGAATGAGCTTTACGCCAAGTTTTCAAAATGTGAGTTCTGGTTGCAGTCATTGGCATTCTTAGGCCACGTAGTATCTAGTGAAGGCATAAAAGTAGACCCTCAGAAGACAGAAGCAGTCAAGAACTGGCCAAGGCTGACAACGCCAACCGAAATCAGGAGTTTCTTAGGGTTAGCTGGCTACTATAGAAGGTTTGTAGAGGGATTTTCCTCACTTGCAACTCCATTAACTAAGTTGACTCAGAAAGCAGTTAAGTTCCAGCGCTCAGACGCTTGTGAGCAGAGTTTTCAAGAGTTAAAGAAGAGGTTGAACACTGCACCTGTATTAACCGTGCCGGCAGGTTCGGGTGGGTTCACAGTGTACTGTGATGCCTCCAGAGTTGGTCTCAGTTGTGTTCTTATGCAAGATGGAAAATTTATTGCTTATGCTTCCAGGAAGTTAAAGAATCATGAGAAGAACTACCCCACACACGACTTAAAGCTTGCAACAGTGGTATTTGCGTTAAAGATATGGCGACCCTACCTTTATGGCGAGCATTCTGAAGTGTTTACAGATCACAAAAGCCTCCAGTACATTTTCAAGCAGAAAGAATTAAATTTGAGACAGAGTAGGTGGCTCGAGCTATTGAAGGATTATGACATCAATATCCTTTATCACACGGGAAAAGCTAATATGGTCGCAGATGCACCTAGTAGGAAGTCAATGGGTGTCCTGGCCCATCTTGCAGTACAAAGGCGAACTTTGGGTCGAGAAATTCAAAAACTGGCAAATGATAGAATTAGATTGGATAAGACCGAAGAAGGAGGTATAACTGCTTATGCCTTAGCGCAATCCTCCCTTGTTGCACATGTTAAGTTTAAGCAAGACGAAGATCCGTACTTAGTGAAGTTAAAAGAATGAGCTAGAAACAAGGAAATCACTGCTTTCACTCTAGGAAGTGACGGAGTTTTGAAGTTGAATGATCGGTTATGTGCCTGATGTAGATGGTCTTAGAAAGGCCATAATGGAAGAAGCTCACAGCTTGAGGTACTCTATCCACCCAGGTGCTACCAAAATGTATCTGGACTTGAAAGAGTTGTATTGATGGAAAGGCATGAAGAAGCAAGTAGCAGATCATGTGGCTAAATGTTTGAATTGCCAGCAAGTCAAAGCCGAGCATCAGAGGCCTGGTGGCCTAGCTCAAGATATAGAAATACCACAGTGGAAACGTTAGATGATTAATATGGATTTCGTTGTAGGTCTACCTCGCACATACCGCAAGCATGATTCAATTTGGGTTATTGTAGACCGATTGACAAAGTCCGCGCATTTTCTACCAATAAAGACGATAAATTCCGTAGAGCAGTATGCACAGTTGTACATCAAAGAAATAGTCCGATTGCATGGTACTCCAGTTTCAATCATATCTGACAGAGGCCCTCAGTTCACGGCACATTTTTGGTAGGCATTTTTGAAAAGATTAGGTACCAAGGTCAATTTGAGCACCGCTTCCCATCCACAGACCGATGGTCAGGCAGAAAGGACCATTCAAATTCTCGAAGATATGTTGCGAGCATGTGTTATATATTTTTGAGGTAATTGGGATGATCACATGCCACTTATAGAATTTGCTTACAATAACATCTATTAGTCCAGCATTGGTATAGCTCCTTATGAAGCGTTGTATGGGCGAAGATGTATGTCTCCAGTAGTTTGGTTTGAACCAGCAGAGGTGCCATTGATTGGTCCAGAGTTTGTTTGTGAGGCCTTAGACAAAGTCCAGCTAATCAGAGAAAGATTGAAAGCGGCTCAGAGTCGTCAAAAGTCCTATTCTGACAAGAGGCATCGTGACTTAGAGTTCATGGTTGGTGACAAGGTGTTTTTGAAAGTTTCACCAATGAAAGGAGTTATGAGGTTTAGTAAGAAAGGGAAACTTAGTCCTAGATTTATTGGACAATATGAGATTATAGAAAAGAAGGGAAACATGGCTTATGAGCTAGCGTTGGCTGTTGAGTTGTCCTCTGTTCATCCAGTCTTTCATGTGTCTATGCTTAGAAAGTACATTCATGATGAGTCGCATATAATACCTGCCGATATCACAGAAATTAAATAAGGCTTGACTTATGAAGAACCACCTATAGAAATTCTCGATAGGCAAGTGAGAAAGTTGAGAACAAAAGATATAACATCGGTAAAAGTTTTGTGGAGTAATCATGATTCAAAATAGGCTACGTGGGAGGTCGAGGAAGATATGAGGAAGAAGTATCCTTATTTATTTAAGGAACAAGGTAAGTGAACCTAGGTTTGGCCTGCATTTATATTTTATTTATTAAATATAAGTTAGCATGTGTTTATGTCCTTGCTAGATTATACTTAATTGTTGAAGTAATTTAGTTTCTGTCAGAGTATATTTAGTTATTTAATAATTTAGTACCATGCCAGAGTATATTTAATTCATTAAAGTTATTTACTTTTTGCAAAAGTGTTGTGCTTTAGATTTTGGTTGGTTATTGTGGTACCTCCTTGCCGGAGTGTGAGTAATTAGTTTATGAGCTGTGTATGGTGCTTATGAATGGCCTGTTATGATATATTTGGTTGTTGTTGGTGTAGTTGTTGATAGCACTCATGGCGGCTCAACATCGTTAAAGGAGAAGGATGAAGTTCTGGAAGCTCCAAGAAGGCCCATGACAAGGTCTCAAACAAAGAAATTTCAAGACAAGCTTAATGGGATTCAATTGGCAATTAAAAAGTGTCTTATCATAGAAGAAGAGCTCCAGCACAAGGAGGATCTTTGGGCCAAGTCTTACAACTATTTTGAGGCCCAAATTAAAGTCCAAGAGGAGATGGAATGAGGCCCAAATATGCCCCAAAAGAGAGGAATTTTCAGCAGCCCAAATAAGCCCAAAAATAGTTTCTAGAATATATATTTAATAGTTGTTTTAATCTATGTTGACTTGCATTAGTCTATGTGTATGTTGACTACATTGATCTTAGTGTTGGTAGTCTTCTATGCTTCTAGAGAATATAATTCTCATTTATTGAAGTCTTGACTAGCTCCTTCTTTACTACTCCCTCCGGTCCAAAATAAGTGATTTTTTGGCCTTTTTCTCGTGGTCCAAAATAAGTGATTTTTCCATATTTCAAGAATGAATTAATTATTTTTTTCCTACATTGTCCTTGAAGTAAATGGTGTTGGAATATGTGTTAGGAGTGTTTATGTGAGATAGTAAAGGTTAATATGGTCAATTCCATTGCTAATTAATGCTAAAAGGTGAATTTCTTAATTTGTGTGAAAACATCCAAAAAATCACTTATTTTGGACCGGAGGGAGTACTATATAAAGGGGTGCTTGTCTTCCATTGTAGGAGATATTGAAGATTAATATTATTATTATTGTGAGTTCTTTTGAACCTTTGTGAACTTTACTTTGAAGATTTATCTTGCAACCCTAACTAGTTCATAGCTTAAGGTAGTAAGATAATTTTTCTTTCTTGTGATATCTTTGGTTTCTTTTGATATTCTTCGAAGGCGACTAGTTTCTTTTACTAGTTGTTGTCGTAAGTTATTCAAACTAGAAGTCAAGATCCGAATCTAGTTCTTGAATTAGTTTATCTCTAGTGAAGGCAATTGGTTTTATAACCAACTTGTTGTCATTAGGATCTTGTCAAAATCTAGATTAACCTAATATCGGGGTTCTTGGACCTTTCCTTGAATTTTGACATATCTAGTTTATTTTTCTTGCTTTTCTTAATCCGCTTGCATTTCTTTACTACTTCCGCATTTCATCAACTTATTTTCTTTAAGCTCTTGGATCTCCCAACCTTTGTATTATCAGTTGTAGTATTGGTGACAGGGATATTTTTTGGATAGTCCAATTTACAGGGGAGACTCTGCCGAAATTTTTGAAAATTTGGGGAGTTAGCCAAAATTTTGAGTCCCTTGGGAAAGTTAGTAGTGCTAAGAAAACTTGAGAAGTTCAAGGACTTAAGGAAGGATTATTAGCTTAAGAATAAGGCCCTAGAAACATTCGAGGACGAATGTTTTTAAGGAGGGAAGATTGTAACACTCCTCAAATCTATAAAAGTTTTAAGACACGCTAAATATAGAATTAAATTTTTATAATCTTAAATTATACTTCTATTACGGATTTAAACCCTTGTGATTGATTTTGAGTTACTTTTCTATTTATAAATAATTGGACATATATTAATAATCTTTAATATTATTAATTATTAAAATGTGGGTAACATTAATTATTAGTTAAGTCGAAAAAAAAAAATTAACCTAAAGCCCAAAGTGGGCTGTTGTAAGAAAAGGCTCAAGGCCTTAGACCCAAGAAGCACTTTCAAAAAGCAAAAGGCTTAAACTCTTCTAGCAAAACAGAACATGTTTAGTCACGCTTAGCAGAGGCAAAGAAAAAGGCTTAAAACCTATAACAAACAGAGGCATCATTACTTCTCCTGCTTCTCCCATCGAAGTAGTCACGCAGGACCTTCTTTAGGCCACGACTGAGGTAATATTTTTTTACAAAATTGTAAGCTATAACATCATTATACACTAGAATCTAACACCCTAAACGGGTGAATTCATCGGAAAGTTTTACAAAACCTCAAGAACACCCATCAAGTACGGGTTAGTTTTTGGTGTTACAAGATAAATTCTTCACTTTTATTGGATCACTATAACGGGTTAAAGTTCTTAGAGGTAGTAAAGAATTGTTAGAACAAGACATCACCCCAAAACTTAGAAATTTAGAAGTTGAACCTAAAGTTCTTAGAGTTTGAGAAAAGATTAATACCTTGGGAAAGTTGGATACTTATTGTAACTTATTGTTGTAGTATTCGGTCATTGAGTTGATTACAAGGATTGGAACTTACATTGTTGCTTGAAAGGAGAAATTGAGATGAGTGGATATAACCCTTTACTAAAGTGGTTCTACTCACAAAAGCATGCCCACAAAGTGTTTGATAAAATGCTTTAAAGAGTCAACATGTGCATAATTGGAACGAGTGAATACATGTTGAATAAGTATATTCTAGTTGAAGCTTATATATTTTACTTGAGAAGTATAATCGTCTATTCTTAATATTTTTATGCTTTATTACATGATCTTACATGTTAAAGTATCAAGAGTTAGATTGTCACGACCTCGGTTCGCCTTCCGTGAACCATCGTGATGGCACCTAGCCTCTACGACTAGGTAAGCCTAAATGCGGAAAATAAACCAATTTGCGGAAGAAAACAAGTTAAAACAGAGATAGAGTAGTATAACAACGTTTAAAAATGCTGCTCGGCATACACAACGTTAGCTCTCAAAAACTAATACATATTCCCAAAACCCGGAAACCCATGAATCACAAGCTAAGAAGTACTACATAGCTCTAACTCCAGAATGTCTAAAAAGAACTGAAAATACAGAAGGGCTAATACTAAACAGCAAGAATAGAAAGAGACTCCTCGGTCTGCGGACGCGGCAGATATACCTCGAAATCGCTATAGCAGTCGCCTCACCTCAGGGGTGGCAGGACTGAGTCGAAGTACCTGGATCTGCACATGAAAAACATGCGCAGGAAGGGCATGAGTACACCACAGCGGTACTTAGTAAGTGCCAAGCCTAACCTCGGTTGGGTAGTGACGAGGAAGGTCAGGGCCCTACTGAGGTTAAATAAAATATAAGGGTTAACAGTGTGAAATAAACAGTATACAATGTGCAGCAGTAAGAAATAACATAGAATTGAAAGAACAACAACAACTAGAACAGAGACAAACAAACCACGGAAAGAAATACAGCTCAACACAGAGATAACAACCCGGGCACTTTCTAGGATATCGTCCTGTAGTCCCAATTACAACTATCCAGTGGATCTCCTGGGATACCGTCCCGTAGTCCATCATATACATGTCCGAAGGATCTCCCGGGATCCCGCCCCGTAGTCCAACTATCAATGCGGGAGGGGGGGGGGGATCTACCGGAATCTCGATCCGTAGTCCCCAAATATAAATACCAGTACTGGGGGAATCTACCGGGTGCATTCCCGTAGTTCCATATAACTGTGCAGGGGATCTACTGGGAATCTAACCCGTAGTCCCAAAGTAAACAGACAAGGGGGATCTATGGGGAATCTAACCCGTAGTCCCAGAGTAAACAGACAAGGGGGATCTACCGGGAATCTAACCCGTAGTCCCAATGTAAATACACAGCAGCAGTAGGAAAATAATTCAGAGAAGGGAAATTTCATATTAAGGCAACAAATAACTCTATCCTAGCATGCTGCACAGAGTTCAGGTAAACAAATTGAACAATTAAAGCAATTAAATCACTTATACATTTCCTAAGCTAACGACAGGCTTAATAGTACAAGTAATAAAAGCACGAGGAGAAACATACTAATAAGTACTTAAAGAAAACCGGATTTCCAACAATTTGCACAAGTACGCACTCGTCACCTTACGTACAAGGCATTTCAATTACCAAATATATCAAACCTAAGGGGAAGTTCCCCCCCCCCCCCCCCCCCAAGGTTTAGACAAGCCACTTACCTCGAACTCGCTCAAAATCAATCCGACACCACGTCTTTGCCACGAGTACTCGACTCCAAATGGCCCAAATCTATTCAATTCAATTGCGTAATGTAAATAAATCTTCAATTGACTGATTCTACAATTAAATTCTAAGCTAATACGCGAAATCATGTAAAATGACCAAAATGCCCCTCAGGCCCACGTCTCGGAATCGGGTAAAATTTATGTTTTCAGAATCCTCACACTCTCACGAGTTCATACACCAAAATTACCAAAATCGGACCTCAAATGGTCCCTCAAATCATCGCTCAAAGGTCTCAAATACTAAGCCCTAGTTTTCCCCAAATTTCACCCTTAATTTCTATAATTTCTAGCTCTAATCCTTGAAATAATAGCATAGGAATGAGTTTTAGGTCCAAATTCCTTACCTCAATGAAGTTCCCTTGAAATCCCTCTTTCAAATCGTCCTAAAAGCTCCCAAGCCGAGATAAAAATGGTGAAATAAACCTCAAAGTCGCGGAACCCCTATTAAAAATAATGCCTAGCAGTTTTGGCATCTGCGGTCCTGGGACCGCTTCCGCGGAACAAATGTCGCATCTGCAATTTCCCACTTAAAGGCCAAAATACGCATCTGCGGCCCTTTACCCGCAGGTGCTGTACCGCTTCTGCGGAAAATATACCGCATCTGCGGTTCCTGAAGAGATGGCCAAAATTCCGCTTCTACAGCCGCTTAGCCGCTTCTGCGGCGCCGCACCTGCGGAACCCAAACCGCAGGTGCGGTTACGACAGCATCAGCAGGTGAAGCTGCAACTTAAACTCCAAAATTTTCTCCGTCTACCATCCGAATTCACCCCGAGGCCATCGGGACCTCAACCAAAGGCACCAACAAGTCACAAACCACTACCCAAACTTGTACCAATCCTTAAAACACCTAAAACAACATCGAAACCTCGAATTAACTATGGATTTAAGCCTAAGAACTCCAAATCCTCAAAAATACGCTTTCGATCAAAAGGTCTATCAAACCTCGTCCGAACGACCTAAAATTTTGCACACACATCCCAAATGACACAACGGAACTACTTCAACTCTCAGAATCCCATTCAGACCCCTATATCAAGATCTCACTATCGAACCGGAAACTTCAAAAATCCATCTTTCGGCATTTCAAGCCTAAATTAGCTACGGACCTCCAAAACACAATCCGACCATGCCCCTAAGCCCGAAATCACCCAACGGAGCTAATGGAACCATCAGATTTCCATTCCGAGGCCGTCTTCACACTGTTCCGACTATGGTCAAATTTCCAAGACTTGAGCTCTCTTTTGGGGACTAAGTGTCCCAAAACTCTCCGAAATTCAAAACCGACCATCCCGGCAATTCAAAATAGCAGAAATAAACTTGGGGAAAGCAGTTAATAGGGGATCATGGCGTAAATTCTAAAAACGACCGGCCGGGTCGTTACATCCTCCCACACTTAAACATTCGTTCGTCCTCGAGCGAGCACAAAGACATACCTGAAGTAGTGAAAAGATGAGGGTACTGGATGCGCATATCCTGCTCGGTCTCCCAGGTCGCCTCCTCGACCAGCTGACCCCGCCACTGAACCTTCACTGATGCAATGTTCTTTGACCTCAGCTTCCTAACCTGCCTGTCTAATGTTGCCACTGGCGCCTCAACATAAGATAGATCCTTCTCCAATTGGACTGAGCTGAAATCCAACACGTGCGACGGATCACCGTGATACCTCCGGAGCACCGAAACATGAAATATCGGATGAATTCCACCCAAGCTGGGAGGTAAGGCAAGCTCGTAAGCAACCACCCAACACGCCTCAATATCTCAAAAGAGACAATGAACCTCGGATTCAACTTCCCCTTCTTCCCAAATCTCATAACGCCCTTCATAGGCGAAACCCGAAGCAGAACCCGCTCTCCAACCATGTAGGAAACATCACGCACCTTCCGATCCGCGTAACTCTTCTGTCTGGACTGGGCTGTACGGAGTCTATCCTGAATTACCTTGACTCTCTCCAAAGCATCCTGAACCAAGTCTGTGCCCAATAATCTAGCCTCACCTGGCTCGAACCAACCCACCGGAGATCTATATCGCCTACCATATAAGGCCTCATACGGTGCCATCTGAATGCTGGACTGATAACTGTTGTTGTATGCAAACTCCGCCAATGGCAAGAACTGATCCCAAGACCCTCCAAACTCGATCACACACGCACGGAGCATATCCTCAAGAATCTGTATAGTGCGCTCGGACTGCCCGTCCGTCTGAGGATGAAATGCTGTACTCAACTCTACCCGAGTACCCAACTCATGCTGAACGGCCCTCCAGAACTGTGATGTGAACTGAGTACCTCTATCCGAAATGATGGAAGCTGGAATACCATGCAGATGAACAATCTCCCGGATATAAATCTCTGCCAATCGCTCCGAAGAATAAGTAGTACACGCAGGAATGAAATGAGCGGACTTGGTCAGCCGATCCACAATCACCTAAACATCGTCGAACTTTCTCAAAGTCCGCGGGAGCCCAACTACAAAGTCCGTGGTGATTCGCTCCCAGTTCTACTCCGAAATCTCTATCTGCTGAAGCAATCCACCCGGTCTCTGGTGCTCATACTTCACCTGCTGACAGTTGAGGCACCGAGCTACAAACCCAACTATATCTTTCTTCATCCACCTCCACCATTAGTTTTGCCTCAAATTCCGGTACATCTTCGCGACACCAGGATGAATGGAATACCGCGAACTGTAGGCCTCCTCTAAAATCAGCTCCCGAAGCCCATCAACATTGGGTACACAAACCAGACCCTGCATCCTCGATACTCTGTCATCACCTAAAGTCACATCTCAAGCATCGCCACACATCACTTTGTCCTTGAGGACAAGCAAATGAGGGTCATCAAACTGACGCTCCCGGATACGATCAAACAAGGAAGACTGGGAGACCACACAAGCTGGAACCCGACTAGGCTTCGAAAGATCCAATATCACAAACTGGCTGGCTAGGGCCTGAACATCCATCGCATAGGCCTCTCTACTGCTGGTAAATAAGCTAAACTCCCCAAACTCTCTGCCCGGCGGCTCAAAGCATCGGCCACCACATTGGCCTTGCCCAGGTGATACAAGATAGTGATGTCATAATCCTTCAGCAGCTCTAGCCATCTCCTCTGACGCAAATTAAGGTCCTTCTACTTGAACAGATGCTGCAAACTCCGGTGATCAGTATATATCTCACAAGGCACGTCGTACAAGTAATGACGCCAAACCTTCAAGGCATGAACAATGGCAGCTAACTCAAGATCATGGACAGGATAACTCTTCTCATGTATCTTCAACTGTCTGGATGCGTAGGCAATCACCCTACCGTCCTGCATCAATACCGCTCCAAGGCCAACTCTCGAGGCATCACAATAGACAGTATAAGACCCCGAACCGGTAGGCAATATCAAAACTAGGGCTGTGGTCAAGGCTATCTTGAGCTTCTGAAAGCTCTCCTCGCACTCTTCCGTCCACCTGAATACCCTCTCTCGAGACCACATGACCTAAGAACGCCGCGGAATCCAACCAAAACTCACATTTTGAGAACTTAGCATACAACTTCTTCTCTCTCAAGGTCTGGAGCACTGTCCTCAGGCGCTGCTCATAATCTCCCCGACTCTGGGAATATACCAGAATGTCATCAATAAAAACAATCACGAATGAATCAAGATATGGCCGGAAAACACTGTGCATCAGATGCATGAAGGCTGCTGGGGCATTAGTCAGCCCAAATAACATAACAAGGAACTCGTAATGACCATACCGAGTCTTGAAGGCAGTCTTCGGGATATCTGGCTCCCGAATCTTCAACTGATGATAGCCTGAACGCAATTCAATCTTAGAAAACACACAAGCACCTTGTAACTGGTCAAACAGGTCATCAACATGAGGCAAAGGATAGCGGTTCTTCACTGTCACCTTATTGAACTAGCAATAATCAATACACATGCGCATAGAACAATCCTTCTTCTTCACAAATAATACAGGAGCACCCCAAGGCGATACACTGGGCTGAATGAAATCCTTATCAAGTAATTCCTGCAACTGCTCCTTCAACTCCTTCAACTCAGGGGGAGCCATACGGTACGGAGGGATAGAAATGGGCTGAGTGCCCGGCAACAGATTAATGCCAATATTAATATCTCTATTGGGCGGCATGCCCGGAAGATCAGCTGGAAACACATCAGGGAAATCCCGTACTACTGGGACTGAATTAACAGAAGGAGTATCAATACTGACATCTCTCACATAAGCTAAGTACGCATCACAACCTTTCTCAACCATACGCTGAGCATTAAGGAAAGAAATAACTCTACTAGGAGTGTGACCTAAAGCACCCCTCCACTCAACACGCGGTACACCTGGCATAGCCAGTGTCACGGTTTTGGCGTGACAATCAAGAATAGTATAATGGGGCGACAACCAGTCCATGCCCAAGATAATGTCAAAATCTACCATGCTGAGTAACAATAAATCGGCTCTGGTCTCAAAACCACGAAGAGTAACCAAACACGACCGATAAATACGGTCCACAACAAGAGAATCTCCCACAGGAGTAGAAACATAAACAGGGAAACTCAAAGAATCCCGAGGTACACCCAAATGCGGAGCCAAATAAGAAGACACATAAGAGTAAGTGGAGCCTGGATCAAATAGAATCGATGCATCTCTGTGACAGACCAAGATAGTACCTGTGATGACAGAATCGGAGGCAACAACCTCGGTATGGGCAGGAAGGGCATAATATCTGGCCTGGCCTTCCCCTCTAGCTGGCTGAGCAGATGGGGTAGCAACTGGGGCTGTAACCATAGCTGGAGAACTCGGCGGAGAGCGTCGTGGCTGAGAAGTCCGTGGAGGTGCACTCCTCCCAAGTCTAGGGCAATTCCTCACCACATGGCGTGTGTCACCACACTCAAAACAAGCTCTGGGAGGACGTGGCAGTGGGAACTGTGCGGTATGGGTACTCCAAGACCCCTGAACTCCTGAAACACCGCGTGAAATCTGAGATGCAAACTGAGCTGGCTGACCCACAAAACCTCTACCATGCCGTACTCTTCCTGCAAAATAAGGACCAATGGTCTCTCCAGTCTACGAGGTATCCTCACTTCCCTATACTCTCTCTTCTGACCTCGTCTGTCCTCTCTCTCCTGCACCCACCTGTCCTCTACTCGGCGAGAGGTCCTCACCACCCACTGAACTGGGATCACAGGCCGTGTCGCCATGACACCTGGAACCTGACCAATGGGAACTTGCTGCTCTGGAGTGGGGGTGGCGGAAGTCTGGATCCCTCCCCTGATCTGTGAAGTGGCTGGTACAACCTGAATCAATTTCGCCTGAACTAATGTACCAAACATGCTCAGGAACTATGCTAATGTCTCCTGAAGTGCTAGAGTAGTAGTAGCAGTAGGCGTATCCGATGCCTGGGCTCTGGCTGGAACTGCTGGTGGTTCCTCAGTGGCAGCTCGCGCGGGTGCTCTGGCTGCATCGCATGCGCGTCCTCGGCCTCTACCCCGGCCCCGGCCTCTGACTGCTCCAGTAGGGGGCGCGGGTGCCTGGTCATCTCGAGTAGCACGTGTCCTTACCATCCGTGAGAGAATGGAAGACAAAGGTTTACGATTGTGACGTCAAAATCTAGCACGACCGGGAAATCAAATGAAATTGAATTTCCTAATGGTTACATAGCCTCTCGTAGATAAGTATAGACGTCTCCGTACCGATCAGCGAGACTCTAGTAAACCGGCTTGTGATTCTTGACTCCTATGAACCTAGAGCTCTAATACCAACTTGTCACGATCCCGGTTCGCCCTCCGTGAACCATCGTGACGGCACCTAGTCTCTACGACTAGGTAAGCCTAAATGCGGAAAATAAACCAATTTGTGGAAGAAAACAAGTTAAAACAGAGATAGAGTAGTATAACAACGTTTAAAAATGCCGCTCGGCATACACAACGTTAACTCTCAAAAACTAATACATATTCCCTAAACCCGGAAACCCATGAATCACAAGCTAAGAAGTACTACATAGCTCTAACCCCAGAATGTCTAACAAGAACTGAAAATACAGAAGGGCTAATACTAAGCAGCAAGAATAGAAAGAGAATCCTCGATCTGCGGACGCGGTAGATATTCCTCGAAGTCGCTATAGCAATCGCCTCGCCTCAGGGGTGGTAGGACTGAGTCGAAGTACCTGGATCTGCACATGAAAAACATGCGCAGGAAGAGCATGAGTACACCATAGCGATACTCAGTAAGTGCCAAGCCTAACCTCGGTTGGGTAGTGACGAGGAAGGTCAGGGCCCTACTGAGGTTAAATAAAATATAAGGGTTAACAGTGTGAAATAAACAGTATACATAAGTGTAGCAGTAAGAAATAACATAGAATTGAAAGAACAACAACAACTAGAACAAAGACAAACAAACCACGGAAAGAAATACAGCTCAACACAAAGATAACAACCCGGGCACTTTCCAGGATACCGTCCTGTAGTCCCAATTACAACTATCCAGTGGATCTCTTGGGATACCGTCCCGTAGTCCATCATATATGTGTCCGAAGGATCTCTCGAGATCCCGTCCCGTAGTCCAACTATCAATGCGCGGGGGGTGGGGGGGGAGGGATCTACCGGAATCCCGATCCGTAGTCCCCAAATATAAATACCCAGTACTGGGGGAATCTACCGGGTGCATTCCCGTAGTTCCATATAACTGTGTAGGGGGATCTACCGGGAATCTAACCCGTAGTCCCAAAGTAAACAGACAGGGGGGATCTACCGGGAATCTAACCCGTAGTCCCAAAGTAAACAGACAAGGGGGATCTACCGGGAATCTAACCCATAGTCCCAAAGTAAACAGACAACGGGGATCTACCGAGAATCTAACCCGTAGTCCCAAAGTAAATACACAGCGGCAGTAGGAAAAATATTCAGAGAAGGGAAATTTCATATTAAGGCAACAAATAACTCTAGCCTAGCCTGCTGCACAGAGTTCAGGTAAACAGATTGAACAATTAAAGTAATTAAATCACTTAGACATGCTTTCCTAAGCTAACGACAGGCTTAATCGTACAAGTAATAAAAGCAGGAGGAGAAACATACTAATAAGTACTTAAAGAAAATCGGATTTCTAACAATTTACACAAGTACGCACTCGTCACCTCATGTACAAGGCATTTCAATTGCCAAATATATCAAACCTAAGGGGAAGGTCCCCCACACAAGGTTAGACAAGCCACTTACCTCGACCCGCTCAAAATCAATCCGACACCACGTCTTTGCCACGAGTACTCGACTCCAAATGGCCCAAATCTATTCAATTCAATTGCATAATGTAAGTAACACTTCAAGTGACTGATTCTACAATTAAATTCTAAGCTAATACGTGAAATTATGTAAAATGACCAAAATGTCCCTCAGGCCCATGATCGCAGCCAACTCCGCACCACTAAAAAGTAGCGAGAGAGGGTCGCAATAGCTTTTACCCGATTTTGGGTCGGGATCGAATCCATAGAGAGCTAGGATTGGAGTTGAGTATCTATTTAGCTTAGGATCGCGTGTGTGTTCTTAATTGGTCTTCTCATAATTTTTGGGGTTTTCTTTATATTCTACTATTATCAACTACTAACTATAAATGCAGCTAGATTATGCTAAACGAGAATTGCTACATGTTGTATCTAATGGTTTAAAAGGCACTAGGGTAGTGACTTTCACCTAGGTGCCTGATTGACGGGTAATTGCATCTAAGGCACGATTGACATGATTGGAGAAATATGTTATAACCGTTGCTCAATACTACCCACTCTACAGTTCTCGGTAGAAAGAGTGGTTTTGCCTAATTGACTCTCTCGAGACCAATTGGGTATGCATATTTGCCCGAGCAACTAGGGTTCAAGTCGGGTAATTACTCTCTCGAGGTTTAACCCTTTAATTGGAACTATCAAATCTCTCGAGTCCATCCCAATTCCTTGTTAAGTCAATTTTGGAGACTTAGGCTCTCTTTCTCAAGAAGAGCCCAAGTCTACTAAGCACAAACTAGTGTTTGCAACCACTAATTCATAAATTAAACCATAAGATTGACCCAAATAACAAACACCCATAATCAATCTAACCTTATATTAGAACACCCATCAATTATCCACACTAGGATTGAGCCACAACCCTAGCTAATGGGTCTAGCTACTCATGCTTGAAGATAAAATCAGAGGAATAGATGAAGAGAAAGACATATTAATTAATTACTAAAGTGAATACAAAATTTCAATGATTAAAACTACGTAAAGATGCCAAAAATAGCTAAGAAAAGTCTTCTCACGAGCACAACTATAGTGCTAAAATATCTGATAATAACCGGTTGCCCTAAAAATGGAAAAATGTTCTATTTATACTAAGTTGGAAAAAGTGGACAAAAATACCCCTGCGGGGTCAGTGCGGGCTGCACAAAATGAACAGCGATCGCACTAGGCTTTTGACTCTTCAAATTCACTTCTCTGAACTCAGGCTCCGCGGACCGCAGCCGCGGAGGCAGCTAGCGCGGTCCGCACAGAATTGACCGCGGACCGCATAGGCTTGATGATAGGCTCTGGACATCTCTCTGAAGTTGGCTTCCGCGGACCGCGTAGAATGGTAGTGCGGCCGCGGAGTCTTCAGTACGGACCGCACAATCTCCACTGCGGCCGCACTGCTTTAACACTTGATTTGCCAGTTCTCTGAATCTCCCTAGTGCGGACCGCACAGAATGGATTGCGGCCGCACTAGGCTAGTTTGTCCTGAGTTCTCTTTGTCTTTGATACTTGTGCAGGTTTCACTCCTTGTTGAGCCGATATTTGACATCTCGTCATTTTGTTGATCAAACCTGCAATCAAGGACAACTTATAAGCCTTTTGGATCTGTTTTGTAAGAATTTATACTCAAAGCGTAAGCAAGAAGGGGCATGAAACACGTCAAAATCCCTAGTTATCAGCCACCCACCGCGTTTTGGCCAGGTCGGGCCAAGATCACCCAAGATACAGGAACAAAACATCATACCGCCTGATCCATCCCGGCAAATCCTGAACCGCATTAGGATACCAAGCGATAGCTGCAAAAACCAAGGGGAGATCATTTTTCGAAAGAAAAGTAAGAAGACCACAAAGCATGCTTGAAGGAGAGATACTTATGCTGTGTATTCCACTTCTCCGGGAATGGCATCCTTTCGGCCGGGATGATGTCCGAGGTCCCCACTCAGACAAACCTGCTCTTCCACCCTCGATCCTTGTCCTCATCAATGCTTGAGAAAAATGACTTCTTGGACCGAGGGTGAAGCCTAATCAAACCTCGATAAAATCAAGGTCTATACAATCTTATCAAATGATCAAGGGTAAAAGTCGCACCCTCGACCTCATTGGAGAAGTGGCAGAGCATGTAGACTATCCTCCAGAAAGATGGATAAATTTGACCAAGCGTCACTTGGTACTTGTTGCAGAAATCGAGAATAATCGGATATATCTCCGGGGAAGAAGGGTTCGAAGAATCGACCGGACCCAAAGTGAACGGGTAAGTATATACATAAAGGAAACCAGCTTTGTGATCTGTTATGCTCTCGTTAGAGCGGGGGATCTCATCTAACACTGCCTTCCCCCATCGGCAATCTTTCTTCACTTTCCCTATATCAGTCATAACGCTAATATATCGGGACACGTGTTCGCATCGGCCTGGTGTAGATGAAGGTCTATCGACAGAAAAATCATTCGTTGTGTCGAACCCGATAGGAGTACACTGTTCAACGGTGGTTATCACTTTGGGCTTTCCTTTGCATGTTCGGGACGAAGAGGCAGCCTCGTCTTTCCGAGGAACTGTCTTGGAAGTTCTAGCCATGGTGATGGCAAAGCTTTTTTGAGAAAGTAGGCAAAGGATCAAGAACGGTAGAAGAAAGAATATGAAAGGGGATGGATCTGGCCTTCAAAATTTGAAGATGTTGTGAAAGTATGAATTATCAAACGACTAATGCATTTATAGGAGCCATGTGGGTAGCGGAAAGGGCGAAACAATAGCGGTTCATGGGCTTTTTGATAGTCGTGTTTGACGGCGACCCTTGCGCGGCTTTTTGAGTATGGCATTTAATGCTCTGATGGGCTGACGTCATGACGATGATGCTTACGGAGTAGGAGTTCAAAATCATTTCCTATCACTTTGCTATAGTAAACGCGGGGACTATCTGTATACGGTAGAAATCGACGATCCGATTTCACGAGCATCAAGGCATCTCGAGGGTTTCCAGTAATCGACTCCGAGAATTCCAGTGATCAACTTTGAGATAGTATAAGCAATGACTGGCCCCGAGGCAATGTGAATTAATGGTCTCGGCGGATCAAGGTGAAGTTCCCAACACATGTGCATATAGCTGGTCAAGTCTAGCGGACTAGTAAAAAGGCGAATTAAGGCATTAAATGGCGGTACCGGCCCCATATCTTTGTAATTACTGCATTTGTACTATGTTGGGATTCCCCCTCATATATAAAAGGGATCCTTGTCATTTTGTAAACACCTGATGCTCAATACTAAATACACAATAACATTCTCTCTGTTCTTTAACATATTCTCTTGATTTTACTACTTCATTTATTGCTTGTATTCATTGTGTTCTATTTATTGTTCTTCATTTATTGCATATCATTGATCTTAAAGGGCCATCATCATAGCTTTCATAACTGTTATCCCCCTCTAGACTGCCCTGAATCGGCCATCCTGCTCGACCCGAGGCCTCACAATCGACGGCTCGAGACCCCCGATCTCAACTGTTTGGTTCGACTATCATACCGTTTCTAAGCTATAATCCTGATTTCTAACCTTTTACTTAGCATCCATCGCTTAACAACTAGCATAAAAATAGATCACATATTTTTAGAACCTCATAATCAAATTTAATTGTTATTACCATTTTCACGGTAAACATATTCACTTTGTGCTTAATGTTTAATATCTTGTGGCTCCGTGAATACTTGCATTGTTTGAGAGTTGGAATGAGACCGTCCTTAGTGAGTCGTGTGCCATGTGTGAAGTGAGGTTTATGTAGTCCATGTTATTGTGATTGAGTCTAGAAATTGCCCGGTATGTGAATTGGAGCAAAATTTTAGGTGATGCTCGGTTTGAAAAATGATTTTAGGCCTTCTTTGATTTTTCTTTCAGCTTAATTGCTTATCACAAATAAAATCTATCCCTAGTAAACTCTTTTGAGCCTATAGACTTTTATTTTGGCACCCACATTACAAGCCTATACCCTTTTTGTTCTTAATTGATATTGTTTTAATCCTATACCTCTTATGGCACTTTAATTGTGAAATGAGCGCTAGAAGAAGTAAGGACTAAGGATTTGGGTGGCTTTCGAGTGGAACCAATGAAAGGGGGAAAGATGCACTTATTTTGTAATATAATACACCACTAGCCAAAATAAATAAAAAGAATAGAAAAATGTGGAAAAAGGAAGAAAAAAATTGAGATGATTCAATTGTTGTCTTGTTCTTGCTAGTGGGGTATAAATTAAAGTAGTGCTTAAAGAAAGAGGGAATCATGTTGGGAGTGATCTTGTTTGTGAAATTGGATTGGATTGAAGATTTGCGCTTAAAGTTTATTATGTGATGTGTTAAAATGCTTAGGAGGGTGAACCACTAATCCTAAATATATCCTACCCGACCCTTAGCCCACATTACAACCATATAAAGTCCTAATTGATTTTAGATCGAGTGAGCCTACATTAGTGGAGATTTATATTATGGACAAGCATATGGTACTTTTTGCATGCATGTGACTTCTTTGTGAGAGTAAGAGATTTTTCTTGATAGACGTGAGTCCTTAAATTATTTGATCATGAGATTCGAATGTGTGGATTCAACATACTCTCTTGTTCTTGTTGTGAGGGCACATAGTTCGCAAGAGATAGGTGACATTATTAGACTTCTCCGTGATGTTGGGTATTCAAGCCATGGGTGCATTGTGATATATATTGAGTCGGCTTTTGAGGCTAGGATTGTTATGAGCACGTTGTCTTTATTGTAAATATGTGAAGAATGGCATAAGGGAAGTGTAAGTGATTCCATATGCTACAGTTTAGTTGTTGCTATCAACCATGGTCATTGGTATAGTGTATGTTGAAAAAATAAAATTAAATAGCTCTTCCCTAATTGAGATGCACGTTGTTGGGGGTATATGTGTTAGTCCCATTGCTCGTGGACGAGCAAGAGTCGAAGTGTGGGGTGTTGATGTTCGGTCGAAAATGCATATATTTTCCCATTTTTGCCTCACATTCTAGTACTTTTAATCATCTTTTGAGTGTTAATTATATTACATTATGCTTAATATTATATTTTAATTGTGTAGGAATAAAGCGGTATGAAGATGAAGAGATTTGGAGCAAAATTGGATAAAATGCGGGGGAAAAAAAAGAAATAAAAATAATAATAATAACAATAATAAGAGAAAAGGGGGGACACCCTTTGTTTTTGTCCCCCTAAGTGGAAGACAAAACAATGAAGAGATACAACTAAATGGAAAATATTGAAAGATTTAAACGTGAAAACGTTCTGCCTCCAGCGCCAGGGCCAGCGCTAGGCGCTACCCTGGACACTGTGTTACGGGGTTTTCCTTTTTGGTCCGGGACAAGGTTATTTCGGTCCTACACGGTTCCAACTCGTACATAAGGAGTCCTAAACCTAATTTGGAGGGGGGCTAACATACTTTGAAGGGGAATTCACGTGGAGGAACACACACCACGCTTGGAGGAGGCTTTCAACTAGTTTTTCTTCTCTTCTCTTCTTTTAGTTTCATAGTTTATTAGTTCTAGAGTTTTGGGTGCTACATGAACATTGTAGTTTGAAGCTTGAATTGTTCTTATTATTTTATCATATTGGTTTATTTATTCAATCTTGTGCTTAATTATTTGATTGCTTGATCACCAATTGAATACTCTACGAATCTAGGAATGAACTCGGGAGAGGGAATTCTAGATTGCATATAAGATTGAGTAGAGCAAGATCTTAACTCTAAGGGGAGGGGGGCGGATTTGCGGTTAGGATAGGAATATACCTAATCGCCTTGCTTGGTTACTATACAGGAATTATTAATGCGTTCTTGTTAATTCTAATTCCTTAGGAATATAGGCGTTAGATTAGCTTGAATAGGTGAGTTGTACTTCGGGAGAAGGCTACGAGCAATATTAACCTTGTCAACCAATAAACCAGATAAATTAATTAGACAATTTAAATGAAAAACTCAACGGGATTGTTAGCTAACCCATAGCTCTAGAATATTCACTCACATTGAATTCGTCTCTATAATTCGCCAACTTGTTTCTTTAATCTCTTAATTTGTTACTCTAGATTAATTTTAGATAAATATTCATCCTTTAGGATTCGCTTGAATAGATTAATTGTTTGGTTTAATTTAGTTGATAGTTAATCACAAGTCTCTGTGGGTACGATATCTGGACTTACAATCCTATATTACTTGTTGACCACGTATACTTGCGTGTGCGTTTGGGAGCAACATATATAAACCAGCGGAACATTTCGGTCACCTCTGCCTCTCACGTCACGATGCTTACGTCATGGTAAATTGAGGGAAAGTTCGAAGCCTCAATTTGTTTCTTGTCATTACACTCCAAAAAATGAGGGGACTATCTGTATACGGCTAAAATCGGGCCCACCCGATTTTACTGATTTACCGGGACCGGGTTGAAGGATCGAAGACTAGGCACCGAGGCACGAAGACTGGGTACCGAGTTCGGGATTCGAGATGCATGTTGAGATCGAGGCCAGTAGTAATCGATGACTATATAATAACAGAAAGGCGAGATATCCGTGACTAGTCGAAGATCATGGCGGTAATCTCAGAACAAATCAAATTAAGGGCGGTTGTTTAGGCTAATCATGGGATTTACTTCCGTAATTAGAATTGTACCATAGATAGGATTCCTCTACTATATAAATAGGGTTCTAATAATTTTGTAATTGTTATTGGGTGAAATCACGTGTCCTTAAAACCACATTATAAGTTTAATTGTTATCCAGTTTTTAGGGTAAACAAGGACTAAGTTGTGATGACCCAAGGGGTCATCTTGTGTTTTAAGACTCAATTCCGCGCTCGTTAGCCTTAAAAATCTTATTAATTGTGGGATAGAAGAATTAATTTTTTTCATATATATAGGTATTGGGCCTAAGCTAGTAGAAGAGAATTTATTATAAAATATGATATAGCGTATTCAATAAGTGATTAGTGGGCTAAATACTCAAGTACACATGTTAGTAGATTTTTAAAGACTTTGGATGTAATATAGGGATTAAAAGAAGCAGGACCAAGCCCATACATCACGCCCACCCATTTATACGATCTAGGGTATTAGAATACGGGAATCTTTAGTGTATTTCATTAGGAGACAAACAATAGAAAAGAAAGAAAGGAAGTTGACAAGCTTGACAACAAATTGGAGAATACAATACATTGACCTTAATTACGCCTTCTATATTAATGAATTTACTTACTGTGAGGAAATTGGATTAGGAAAAGGAGCGTTATTTATAATTAACCTTAGAAATAAGGAGAAGGATTCATTTTCGTGCTTTCGGCATTATAGTGTACGGAAAATTGAGTGTTAAGGTATTAATTCTATCTTCTCTCTTTTCTATACCTATGATTGTAACTATTAATGTATTATATACGGAATTAAGAATCATGTGGCTCAATAGTATTGCATTTAATATAATTACGTTGCGATCTTTTATCAGAGAAGTAACAATGGTAGAACCTTAATAAACTAGTGATATATTAATAACTAGTGGACATAATGCTGCTAATGATGGGGAAGATTGCTTGTGATAAGATTGACTTTTAAGGATTAGATACTGGTAAGTTTGGAAGTTTTAACACTGTATCTTTAGGTGGCTACGGTGCACTAGTGGTGACTGATAACTAGGGATTCTAGTTTATTTTATGCTCCTTTTTTGCTTGAGTTTTGAACTAAAATGTGTGCAAGTATTCCCAAAAGCTAACTTGTTGTGCTTGTTTACAGTGTTTGGTCAAAAAGAGACAAGGATGTCATAACCAGCTCAAAAAAGGAGAAAAACAAGCACAAGTTCAAAATCAAGTCAAAGCAGCGCTACAGCGGAAAATCCACCGCGGACGCAAAAGGATGAGGGTGAGCTGGTGAAGAGATGTGATGAGTGTCAGAGAGTAGGTGGAATTTCAAAGAAGGATGATATGCCTCTCAACACTATTCTTGAGGTTGACATATTTGATGTTTGGGGCATTGATTTCATGGGACACTTTGTGAGTTCTTTTGGTAACACATACATTCTGGTGGCCGTTGATTAAGTTTCAAAGTGGGTCGAGGCCGTGGCATTACCTAACAACGAGGCCCGGAGTGTGGTGGCTTTTCTCAAAAAGAGTATGTTTACTCGGTTTGGCACTCCTAGAGCTATCATCAGTGATGGGGGTTCTCATTTTTGCAATAAGGCATTTGACACTTTGCTTGCAAAATATGGTGTCAATCACAAGGTTTCTACCCCTTACCATCCTCAAGCTAGTGGATAAGTTGAAGTCTCCAACAGGGAGATCAAAAGCATATTGTCAAAGACGGTGAATGCAAATAGGACCTACTGGTCAAAGAAACTGGATGATGCTTTGTGGGCTTACAGGACTGCTTACAAGACTCCGTATCGGTTGGTGTTTGGGAAATCTTGCCATCTCCTGGTTGAGTTATAGCACAAGGAAATGTGGGCTTTGAGGAAGCTAAATCTTGAATGGGATGTTGCAGCAAATCTCCGTGTGGAGAAACTCAATGAGCTTGATGAGTTCCGGTTTCATGCTTCCTTCAGCGTGTCCTTGTATAAGGACAAGATGAAGTACCTATATGACAAGTATGCTCGGGGCAAGGAGTTCAAAGTGGGTGATTTGGTTTTTTTTCCAACTCCCGGTTACGACTATTTGCGGGAAAGCTTAAGTCGAAATGGAGTGGACCTTTTGAGGTGGTGCTGGTGACTCCGTTTGGTGCTCTTGATTTGAAAAACAAAAATGGTGAGATCTTCAGAGTTAATGGGCACAGAGTCAAGCACTATCTTGGCAAGTTTAATGACAGTCACGTGGTGGCAATGATCCATCTCAAGTGATTGATGGTAACCTGCGTCGTGCCGCGATGTTAAATCAGGCGCTTCTTGGGAGGCAACCCATGTGTTTTTCTTTTTGTTTTTCTTTGATTTTCTTCTTAGTGTAGGATTTGTTTTTGAACTAACTGGTTGTGAGATGTGTATAGGGATGTTTGATGCAGTGCAGGACTAATCTGGAAATGGCCTTACCGCGGAAGCAAAAATTGATCGCGGTCAGCGGTGCTAAAAGGTCAAAAATGGAGGTTCTCTGAAGTTTCAACCACTGCCGTGGTGCATTTTTCGCGGTCCACAGTGGCTTACCGCTGTCACGGAGCATTTTCCGCGGTCCACGGTGGTCTCAAAGCAACAGCTCTTCTGAACTTCACAACCGCGGTTCGCGGTGCATTTACCGCGGCCGCGGTAGGTAAGATTGTGTGGGTCCTAGGGTTTTTCTATAAATAGAACCTCAGACCCCCTTTTACACTTTTCGCTCCTTGCATTCTCAAACAACATAAAACACTGTTCACATACTCCCTAATCTGCACAACACAAGAACTGAACTTCATTTGTATTACATCTCAATTCTGGTAGTTCAAATCTATCCCGAGTCTTTAATTTTGTTCTTATTTTCTTTTAACTTGATCGTTCAAACTTCTTCTTCTTCGTTTTCTTTTAATTTTGCCTTAGGGTTCCATAGTGTAATTAGATTAGGTTTCAATTAGTTAGAAACGGTTATTAACTACCTAGGGGGATCGACAATGTTGATATTCATGCCAAAATGCATGAAAATTAGAAACCCTAGGTGCTGAGCCCTAATTTGACTACCGCGACCGCGGTTGATTTTCCGCGGTCCGTGGTGCCTTACCGCGGATGCACTCTTTATTCCGCGGTCCGCGGTGCTACTGAATCAGAGAGTGGGTAGTCTTAGTCCCACACCATCGCGGCCGGGTGCATTTTTTGCGGTCCGCGATGCAGCCTTCGCGACCGCGATACATTTTTCGCGGTCTGCGGTCTGCTGTTTGTTCTTGCACTGTCAATTGATATTCTGCATTGCTTCTTCTAGTTTTGCACTAACAAATTTCAACTGATTATACTTGTAGAGAATAGTTAAATCTAGAGGAGGTGGTGACAAACAAAAGGGTAGAGCAGAGTCCTCCCGGGGTAGGGGACGAGGACAGATCAAATTGACCCCAGCAGTTCGAAAGTCCATTGGGAAACTGAGGAAGAATATCAAAGCTGTAGATATAGCTACTTCCCAATCCACGGGAAGTGAGTATGTGCCCTCCCAGGAGGTCTCAAAGTCTGATTCCGTACCTACTCATGTTGCTGACTTCCCGGGAAGATTCCTCTTGAGAGATGAACCTACACCTCCAGACTCTCCTACTGCTCGTGCTTCAGTTCATATTTCTTCTGAGTCGTCTGAGGGCTCAGTAGAGAGCAGTGATAGTGAAACCTCTACCTTACCTACAGCTTCGTCACCTGGAGAGGATCCCGTCGATGATGAGGTACCGGATGAAGAGGGAGGGGGTGTGCCTCAAACCGGAGGTGTGGAAAGAACAAGAAACCCTGAAGTGTGGCGAAGGAGGTTTGTCAGTGAGCTGGCATGCCACAAGTTTCGGGAGTGGTGGCCTCTAAGGTCACTTATTCTTGAGCGCCAATTCATAGAGAGGGATCTTCTGCCTCACAATCCCAACGTGAAGAGTCAATTCAGGGAGCGATTGGGATGGGACTATTTCACCAGCAAGGTGTGGGATGCAAATGAGCGCTTAGTCAAGGAGTTCTACGCCAATGTCTCCCACATCAAAAGGGACACAAAAGTGACTACGGTGCGGAATTTGAAAGTTAGGTTTGATGGGAAGACAATAAATAACTACCTGGGCTTCAATGATGAAGATGAGAAATTGTACTTGGAGAAGGTGGCGATGGATGAGGCATCCCACCCGTGTTAGCATCATACCTGGCTATCCCAGACACCACCCCAGCATGGTTGACTGCGGGTTCCTATCTTGAGGAAAACCCTAAACTTTGAGGCGAAGGGGTGGAAGACCTTTGTATGCAGCAGGCTGGACCCCACTTCCCATGAAAACACCATGCCGGTCTCCAGGGCAATATTAGTGGCGGTTATTATGGTGGGGTTCCTGATCAATGTCGGGAATGTCATGTCTAGGGTGATCACCAGGGTGGTAAATGAGGGTGATAGATCATACCCCTTCCCGAACATGCTTACAATGTATTTGGAGGATCAGGAGGTGGAGAAAAGAAAATTTGACGTGAAGGTGAAACCCAAGATGCCCTTTTCATGGTACAGCCTCAAGGCTCCGGACAACCCCAAAGCCAAGGAATCTAAGGGCACAGCCACTACTTCTACTGGCCAGTCTGAGGAGCCAGTAGTAGTAGTCCCTTCTTCTCAGCCTCCCACTGCCATACCAGAGCCTGCCCCCCTACCATCTACGTCCACTCCTCCAGATATTCCCTCCTCCTCAGCCTACCCATTGACAGCCTACAGATTGAGCCAAACACTCTCCAGTATCAACAACTGGATACAGGCAGCAACTTCTAAGCTGTTTGTGCTATCTAGCTCAGTGGCAGCCCAGTCAGTGCCCCCACAGCCACAGGTGCCAGCTTCGGTAGAGGAGACTCTCAAGGAGCTTCTGGACAACCAGAAGAAGCTCCTGGATAACCAAAAGATGATAATGGATGCTCTAGCAGTTCAAGGCAAAACACTTAGGAGCTGAGCAAGTCAACAAAGAAGCTGAGGAAGACTCGGGCCTCGAAGGAGTCAGTTAAGGAGTTGAGGGGTGAAATAGAGAAGATGAAGGCAGCTGACCACTTGTCTTTGGAGCTACTATTGCATGATAAGCCTCCAGCAGCTCAGACAGAGCAGGTTCCGGAGCAGGGGATTGAGAGAGCTCCAAAGAGGAGGAGAGTGATGCCCCAGGTGGATGATGTAGAGATTGAGCTTGAGGAGGAGGAGGGTGTTGCTTTTGTCCAGCCACAGGCCCCCACGACAGATGATCCAGGTGCCCAGCCACAGGACCCCATTCAGCCACAGGACCCCATGCAGACGAAGGATCCATAGGGACTTTTCTTTACTCTCTAAATTTCTTTTGAGCTTATTTTTGGTTAGTTAGAATTGAGGACAATGCTAGCTCTCATTTGAGGGGGTGGCCCTACTTTGATACTTTGATGATTTGGTTTGTAATTATGACACTATTTCCTTTCTTTCTGTTTATTTTTCACTTTTGGTATGTACATAACTCTACCTTTTATTCACTTTTTGTTATTTCTCTATCTTGGTATGTATATAAAGTTACTCTCTCATGTATATATTCATTCACCCTTATGTATATTCATCTAAACCCCCTTTTGTACATATTCAGTTTACTTTCCGCATTTTACTTCATAGCTTCTTTTGCAATTTCCCTTAATAGTATAGCTTCTTATTTCATTTAATAGCTTCTTTTTTTCAGCTCGTAGCTTCTTATTTTATAAGTTTCAATGATCAATAATCCTTTGGTTTCTTAATGCCACAGTTCTTTCCAAAGGTGGAGTTTGTGTGAACCGGGTGGCTCTTCCCGATGATGGATGGCATGACAACCTTCTTAAGGGTTTGAGTCTGTTTTTCTTTTCATTTTTGTGTAAAATGTAGTTAGTGAGCAATGGTGCCTCAGGCAAAGCTTCACTTGGGCCTAACACATTTACCTTTGACCTTATGGTTAAAAACAAATTGTTGTGTATAGGATGGTGATAGTTGTGACCTTGAGACTCTTGTGTTGGCTAAACAATCATCGAGTGGTTTCTCAGAACCATTTGTGTTGCTCAAATATTAGCTAAGGTTGTTGTGGGCCCCCGACTCTAATTCTTTAGCAATCCTGTAGCTTGTGTGGTGAGGTATTGATTTACAAGTCCAAGTCACGTGCCAATGAGTCTAGAACTTGCCTTGAATGTTTGTCTAGGCGAAATCCTAAGTGAAGCTTGACTTGAGAAGTGATTATAGGCTCTCCTTGATCTTAATTGAGACTTGAAAACATCCATAGCCTTCCAATGATGATATCCCTAGTCAACCCCGTTGAGCCATAGCCCTTTTTCTTTCAATAACCATGATGCAAGCCTTTATCCATTCTGAAATGACCCTCTCTTGGCACCCTATCTTTCCTTAGCACAAGGCAAAAGCATAAGTTTGGGGGGAGAGACGAGGAATGCAAAAGTGATAAAAGGTACAAAATGAAGAAAAGGAAAGGCAAAAGAAAAAGAAAGAAAAGACAAAAAAAGTCAAAAAGAAAGTGAACAATGTAGAGGAAATGAAGGGATTCAATAAAACCAAAAAATGACAAGCATGGAAAAGTTGGAAAGGAGAAAAAGAATTGAAATGAACAAGAAAGAGTGACAGTGTGTCTCTCTAGCCCCTAAAGAAGAAGTAAATGACTTAAAGAGTCAAGAAAATGTGTGCCAAAATGAAGCAAATGAAGTGCTTAAGGGAAGATGAAACCTTCTTAGACAAATATATCCTACCTTGAACCAAAAGCCTTCATTACATTCCCACAAAAGCCCTATATGATCTTGAGTTGGGTGAGCTTACATTAGTGGTGACTCACATAAGGGGCAACTTATGATACTTAGAGCCAGACTTGTGACCTTTCTTTGAGAGAGATGAGTGTGTTCTCCACAATCCTTGTTCTGAGTGCTATAATCTAAAAGTGAGGTTTGCTTGTGGAGAGTTGAGGAGTATGAGTTTGGTTTCCATGGCGACCAATGTAACAAAAGGAGTTTCCTTGATGAGTTGAGTCAACTCTTGATGCTTTTGTGTCGCACTATAGCCATGATGCTAAAAGGTTGTGTATTGTTGATAATGCATTTGAGTTGAGGGTAATTGAAAGTCCCAATTGATTCTTGATGAGGTTACTTTAGGACAGCTGAATTTTCCTTTCTTTTATCTTGAGGAAGTGGGAATTACTTTGTTTGCTTGAGGACAAGCAAAAGCTTAAGCTTGGGGGAGTTGATAACTAGGGATTCTAGTATATTTTATGCTCCTTTTTGCTTGGGTTTTGGACTAAAATGTGTACAAGTATTCCCAAAAGCTAACTTGTTGTGCTTGTTTGCAGTGTTTGGTCAAAAAGAGAAAAGGAGGTCATAACCAGCTCAAAAAAGGAGTAAAACATGCACAAGTTCAAAACCAAGTCAAAGCAGCGCTACAGCGGAAAATCCACCGCGGACGCAGAAGACACACCGCGACCGCGGTCCTTTTATCGCGGTGGCAAGGTTCAGAGAGATGATTTTCTGGGATTGAAAGCTACCGCGGTCCGCGGTGATTTTATGCGACCGCGGTACCTCTACCGCGACAGCGGTCCTTTTACCGGGGTCCGTGGAGAAGAGATTCAGAGAGCCTGGAGTCTGAGCTAAAGCTGAAGACCGCGGTCTGCGGTTGATTTACCGCGGCTGCGGTAGCCTCACCGCTGCAGCGGTCCATTTTCCGCTGTCAGCGGTACCTCCGTCAGGGGCATTTTTATCCGAAAAATTTGGCTGTGTATAAATACAACTTTTTCAGATTTTTAGGTTATCTTATCTGTAGCTGAGCACGTGAACGTCGTATTTTACCTATTTTGAGTAATTTTGTAGTTTGTTTAGAAATTAATCTTAGAATCTTAACTTGTAATTCTATTTTATGGGTTATTCTTCATCTCAATCTATGATTTCTTCTTCAATTATGAGTAGCTAAACCCATTAGCTAAGGTTGTGGCTCAACTCTAGTATGGGTATTTAATGGGTCTCTTATTTTAGGGCTTAGATGTTTATGGGTGAATGATATTTGGCCTGTTTTGTGCTTTTAATGTTGAATTGGTGGTTGCAAATATTAATTTGTGCCTTTTTGACTTAGGCTCTTCTTGAGAAAGAGAGTCCAAGTCTAGGAAATTCAGGCCAACAAGGAATTGGGGTGCATTCTATCTCATTCAAGAGATTGATAGCCCAATTAAAGGGTTAAACCTAGAGATAGTAATGCCCGACTTGAGCCAATTTTGCTTGCACAAATTTGAACACCCAATTGGACTAGAGAAAGCCAATTAGGGCATAGTCACTCAAACTACCGAGAGGTATAGAGTGAGTAGTTTCGTGCATTGGCTATATCACGATCCTAGCTATAACAAATTGCCCTAAGTTTTAGATCCCGTTAGATACTCACCTAGGAGTAAGTCACTTCCCTAGTGCCTCTTTACCAATCAAGAAAACCCTACAAAAAAATATCATACTTAGTCAAATTTCCTGCATCATTAGTATAAAATTTAGAATAGTAAAAAAGCAAAGCATGTTTGGAAGTGTACATAATTACATCACGCATTGCTAGTTTAGAAAGGAACCCAATCCCAAACTTATTCTAGCTCCCTGTGGATTCGATCCCGACCTTCAGGTAAAAGCTGCATCGACCGCTCTTGCCACTCTATAGTGGTGTAGGGTTGGACCTGATCAGTGACCTTAATATATTAGCTACTGTTTTCAAAATTTTGCTCTTAAGTTGAAATGATTTTTCTCCGGTTATTATTATTTGAATCCGAGTACTAACTAGTAGAGATTTAATTGAATATTAAGATCAGAAAATGTCATAATATCTCAATCTAAACTCAGGCAGGCATACTTCCTGTAGCACCAGCCGTCTCTCAGGCTGGGGGAGGATCACAAACTCCCGCTACTCGCACTCGGGAGCAGATGCTCCCTAGTTTCAGACTCTAGCAGCTCAGCCAGTTGGGGCAGTTCCACCGGGTGTTATAGCTCAGGCCGGTGACGGATCAGCCATGTTTTATGATGCTTTGTGGAGATTGGATAGGTTCACCAAGCTTTCCACTACTACCTATGGCGGTACATCTTTAGAGGATCCCCAGGACTATTTAGACAATTGTCATGAGGTTCTTCGGAACATGGGGATAATGGAGACCAATGGGGTCGACTTTGCTGCTTTTCTTCTGTCAGGTTCCGCCAAGAAATGGTGGAGAGATTATTGTTTGGCCAGACCAGCAGGGTCACCAGCTCTCACTTGGGACTAGTTCTCACAGCTTTTTCTCGAGAAGTTCCTTCCCGTCACTCATAGAGAGGAGTACCGCAGGCGGTTCGAGCGTCTCCAACAGGGTTCTATGACTGTCACCTAGTACGAGACGAGGTTTATTGATTTGGCTCGTCATGCTCTTCTAATACTCCCCACCAAGAGAGAGAGGGTGAGGAGGTTTATTGAGGTACTCGCTCATCCTATTAGATTGCGGATGGCTAAGGAGATAGGGAGCGAGATTTCTTTTTAGGTTGCGGCCAATGTGGCCAGACGGGTTGAGATGGTTCTAGCTCAGGGGAGCGATCAGGGGTCTGACAAGAGGCCTCCTTATTCTGGCAGATTCAGTGGTGCCTCGTCTAGAGGCAGGTATTCTTTTGGTAGGGGCCATCCTCCCAGGCCGTTTCATTCAGCACTTCAGGCTTCTCACGGTGCTCCAGGTGGTCGTGGTTCTCATATGCAGTATTATGATCAGCTACCCTATAGTGCACCACCAGCTTCTATCAGTGCACCTACGCTCCAGAGTTTTCAGGGTGGTTACTTAGGCCGTCAGGGTCGGTTTCATGGTCAGCAGTCTCAGCAGCTGAAGTTTTGTTATACTTGTGGCAATACGAGGCACATTGCTAAATTTTGCCCTCGAGCCTCGAGCAGTTCTCGGTATCAGGGTTCTCGCGCCATGGTTCTAGTACTGGGTGTTCCACCGCCCGCTCAGCCAGCTAGAGGTAGGGGTCGAGGTGTTAGAGGTGGAGGTCAGGCCGCTAGAGGTGGAGGCCAGTCAGCAGGAGGCCGTCCCAGGGATGTAGTTCAAGGTGGTGGGGCCCAGCCCCGATGTTATGCTTTCCCAGCCAGGCCTGAGGCTGAGTCCTCTGATGCAGTTATCACAGGTACTGTTCTGGTTTGTAGTAGAAATGCTTCAGTTCTGTTTGATCCGGGGTCTACATACTCTTATGTGTCTTCTTATTTTGCTTCATATTTGGCTGCGCCTCGTGATTCTTTGAGTGCTTCTGTATATGTGTCCACGCCGGTGGGTGATTCTATTATGGTAGATCGTATCTATTGTTTGTGCGTGGTTGTTATTGGAGGTCTTGAGAGTAGTGTAGATCTCCTACTTCTCGATATGGTAGACTTCGATGTCATTTTGGGGATGGATTGGTTGTCACCTTATCATGCTATATTGGACTGTCATGCCAAGACCGTGACCTTAGCCTTGCCGGGGTTGCCTTGTTTGGAGTGGAGAGGGACTCCTGGTCATTCTACCAGCAGGGTTATCTCTTATATGAAGGCTCGGCGTATGGTCGATAAGGGGTGTTTGGCTTATTTGGCGTATGTTCGTGATTCTAGTGCTGAGGTTCCTTCTATGGATTCTGTGCCAGTTGTTTGTGAGTTTCCAGAGGTATTTCCTGCAGACCTGTCGGGGATGCCACCCGACAGGGATATTGACTTTTGCATTGATTTGGCTCCGGGCACTCAGTCCATTTCTATTCTGCCATATCGTATGGCTCCGCCAGAGTTGAAGGAATTGAAAGAACAGTTGCAAGACTTGCTTGATAAGGGCTTTATTGGACCTAGTGTCTCGCCCTGGGATGCGTTGGTGTTGTTTGTTAAGAAGAAGGATGGGTCGATGAGGATGTGCATAGATTAACGGCAGTTCAACAAAGTCACCATCAAGAACAAGTATCCATTGCCGAGGATTGATGATTTGTTTGATCAGCTTCAGGGTGCCAAGGTATTTTCAAAGATTGATTTGAGATATGGCTACCATCAGTTGAGGATTAGGGCATCTGATGTCCCTAAGATAGCTTTTCGCACTCGGTACGGGCATTATAAGTTTCTAGTAATGTCTTTTGGGTTGACAAATGCCCTAACAGCATTCATGGATTTGATGAACCCGGTGTTCCGTTCGTATCTGGATTCCTTCGTGATTGTCTTCATTGATGATATTTTGATCTACTCCCACAGCTGAGAGGAACATGAGCAGCATCTTTGAGTCGTTCTTCAGACTCTAAGAGACAGTCAGTTGTATGCGAAGTTTTCGAAATGCGAGTTTTGGTTGAGTTCAATTGCTTTTTTGGGTCATGTTGTATCAGTAGAGGGTATTCAAGTGGATCCTAAGAAGATTGAGGCAGTCAAGGACTGGCCTAGACCCACATCCGCTACAGAGATACGGAGCTTCTTGGGTTTGGCAGGTTATTACCGTCGTTTTGTAGAGAGGTTTTCATCTATAGCAGCCCCGATGACCCAGAAGGGTGCCCAGTTCAGGTGGTCAGACGAGTGTGAGGCTAGCTTTCAGAAACTCAAGTCAGATTTGACTACGGCGCCGGTGTTGGTATTGCCCACAGGTCAATGCCATATACAGTATATTGTGGCGCATCTCGTATTGGACTTGGTGTGGTGTTGATGCAGAATGGCAAGTTTATTGCATATGCTTTGCGACAGTTGAAGATTCACGAGAAGAATTATCCAATTCACGATTTGGAGCTAGCAACCATTGTTCACGCGCTAAAGATTTGGAGGCATTATTTATATGGCGTGTCATATGAGGTGTTAAAGGATCACAAGAGTCTTTGTTCAAGTAGAAGGAGCTAAATTTGAGGCAGAGGAGGTGGTTGGAGCTATTGAAAGACTATGATATCACCATCTTGTATCATCCTGGGAAGGCTAATGTAGTGGCCGATGCTTTGAGTAGGAAGTCAGCTAGTATGGGCAGCCTTGCATATATTCCAGTCGGTGAGAGACCGCTTGCTTTGGATGTTCAGGCTTTAGCCAATCAGTTTGTGAGGATGGATGTTTCTGAGCCCAACCGTGTTCTAGCTTGTACAGTAGCTCAGTCTTCAATATTTGAGCGTCTCAGAGATCGGCAGTATGATGATCCTTATTTGCTAGTCCTTAGGGACATAGTGCGGCACGGTGGTGCCAAGCAGGTTACAGTTAGAGATGATGGAGTTTTGAGGATGCAGGGTCGTGTTTGTGTGCCTAATGTGGATGGACTTTATGAGTTGATTCTAGAGGAGGCCCATAGTTCCTGGTATTCTATTCATTCGGGCGCCGCTAAGATGTAGCAGGACTTGCGGCAACATTATTGGTGGAGGAGGATGAAGAAGGATATTATTGCATATGTAGCTCGGTGTCTGAATTGTCAGCAGGTGAAGTACGAGCATCAGAGACCTGGTGGTTTGCTTCAGAAGATTGAGATTCCTGAGTGGAAGTGGGAGCGTATCACTATGGACTTCGTTGTTGGACTCCCACGGACTTAGAGGAAGTTCGACGCAGTATGGATTATTGTGGATAGGCTGACCAAGTCGGCGCATTTCATTCCTGTGGCAGTTTCGTATTCTTCTGAGCGGTTGGCAGAGATTTATATCCGTGAGATAGTTCGTCTTCATGGTGTGCCCGTGTCTATCATTTCTGACCGAGGTACGCAGTTTACCTCGCATTTCTGGAGGGCAGTACATTAGCCTTCCCGGGATGATACAAGATGGTGATATCAAATTGTCACGGCCCAAAATTCTCACCTTTGGGACCGTGATGGCGCCTAACATTTCACTTTCTAGGCAAGCCAATATTAGAATAATATTAACCATTTTTAACAATTTTAATTTAATTAATAACAACTAAACAATGCGAAAATATAATCTGAAATAAAGTGATTAATCCATAATAATAGTGATGTCTAAAAACCATGCCAGAACTGGTGTCACAAGTGCACGAGCTACTAGAATAATACAAATAAAGGTCTGAATGAAAATAAAGCTGGCTAAAAGAAATACACGGCTATGATAAAGTGGAAGGTGCCTTTAGAACTGCGAACGCCATGCAGCTATACCTCAACTCTCCTCTGAATAGCTGAATCCGAGCAAGTTTAATGTGCGCCGCTTGGACCAACTCAAGTATCTGCACAATAAAGTGCAGTGTGTAGTATCAGTACAACCGACCCCATGTACTGGTAAGTGTCGAGCCTAACCTCGACGAAGTAGTGACGTCGCTAAGGCGGGTCACTTACAATAACCTGCACGCGATAATAATAATAATAATAATAACAATAATAGGAAATCAGGAATAGAATTTAAACGGATGCACCATTTCAACAGTAGAGGCCAACTCGACAGTCATAACCATTTATTATTTCAAACAAATTCCGTTGCGGCGTGCAACCCGCTCCCATAATATATTCATTTTCATTTCCGTTGCAGCGTGCAACCCGCTCCCCAAATAATATAAATTAATAATTCCTCCAAATGAAATTACTCCAATAAATACAACAATTAATACGAATTCATAACATAACAAAGTACACAATAATTATGATTCATTTAGAAAATAAATAATGACAAGTAGAAACTATTTGTGGAAACTAAGGAGGAAATAGGCAATTTAATTTTTTAGTATACTAAATGTCAAGTAGCAATTAAGTCACATAAATCACATAAGCATGTAGCAATTATAGCATAAATTCAATGCATAAAATTGAGCAAGGATACCTTGATCCAATAATAACAAGTAACACAGTAAAGAAAATACACGGCATCACCCTTCGTGCTTTTACTCTCAACCTCACCATATAATTAATAAGAAATGTCACGGCATCACCCTTCGTGCTTTACACTCTTCCTCACATGATAATGAATATAAAATGGCACGGCATCACCCTTCGTGCATTAACTCTTATAATATGACACGGCATCATCCTTCGTGCTTTAACTCTCATATATGGCACGACATCATCCTTCGTGCTTTAACACTCACAATATGGAACGACATCACCCTTCGTGCATTAACACTAACTCACCAAAATATTGCACGGCATCACCCTTCGTGCTTTAACACTCTGTCTCTCCTAAACAATGAGCAATATCAACAGAGAGATAGAAATATCAACAACAAGTCTTACCTCAATATATGGTTCTACAATATCAAGCTCAACTTTGAATTCAATACTCAATTATCACCAAAATATCCGGAAACATGATAAAAGCGATCAAAGTAACAATACTAGTCTAAATATAAATAACATGATCAAAGAAAGCAATAATTACAAAATACCAAGTAACAATTAATTCCTACGTTTCGTGTTGAGTATTTCGAATTGTTTGTGAATAGATTTGAAGATTTTAGAGATAAATTCAAAAGGAAAAGTTGTGGTCGAGTAATTGATCGAAATTGCAAAGCAAGGTAAGTGTCGTGGTTAACCTTGACTTGAGGGAATAAAACCCTTGAATTATTCTTTATGTGAATTCCATGTGTACAATGTATAGGCAAGGTGACGAGTGCCTATACGTCGTCAAATTAATTGTTTGCATAATTTTTCTAAAAATCTTGTAGATATTTAATTGAATATTAAGTTTAGATTGAGATATTATCACATGTTCTGATCTTAAAAACATGGTACTTGAATGGGTAAACGAATTTTGGTCCGAACTTCGAGTCGGTTTTTGACTTTTGATGGGAAAACTGTAATTATGCATTAAAGTTGATTCCTTTAGCGATAATTGATGATATTAAACTAATTATGTTTAGATACGAGTGGGTTGGAGGTGAATTCTAAAGGAAAGCGGTACTTGAGCAGTAAGTGGCCTGCGAAATTGAGGTAAGTGTTGTGTCTAACTTTGGCTTGAGGGAATAGGTATTGTGTGATTATTTGCTACGTGTTAGTGTTGTGTACGATGTATAGGTGTGGTGACGAGTATCTATACGTTGGTTCAAGAATGCAAGTGAGTCTTATACTGTGACTGTTGTGACTCTCATTATTTATGCTTAAATTAATGATTATCCATATTGAACAAGACTTATGATAGTTTCTTGGTAATTGACCATTGTTGAGTATTGACTCAAGTTGGGACTTATTTTGTGAAGTTAATTATTGAAATGCGATTGGTTATAGTTGATTCCCTTGCCGGGATGTTATTGTTTCTATTGTTGTTTCCCTTGCCGGGATGTTATTGTTTCTGTTGTTTGGGTGAGGAAAGAGTGATAAAGCACGAAGGGTGATGCCGTGCACATTCATACTTATGCATATGGTAAGGAAAGAGTGATAAAGCACGAAGGGTGATGCCGTGCACATTTACATTTATATTGATGCATATGGTGAGGAAGAGAGATAAAGCACGAAGGGTGATGCCGTGCACATTTCTATTATTCATATGGTGAGGAAGAGTGATAAATCACAAAGGGTGATGTCGTACACATTTCTATTATTGATTTCATGGTGAGGATCGAGAGTAAAAGCACGAAGGGTGATGTCGTGTACATTTTATGTCTGTTGTGCTCATTTGCTATTATCGGTTCAAGTGTTTTAACTGTTTAGATTCTTTTACTGCTGTAATTCTTTATGTTGAAACCCCCATAGCATGTTGCCTCTTCCGTTCATTTCTGATTAGTTTTATTACTTGTTACTCTATTATTATATTGATTAACTGCACAGGTTTATGTTGGTCGTCGTGTGGTAGCCTCGTCTCTACTTCGCCGAGGTTAGGCTCGACACTTACCAGTACATGGGGTCGGTTGTACTGATACTGCACTCTGCACTTTCTGTGCAGATCCCAGTACTGGACCATACGGACCGTAGTTCAAGGTTACTGCCTTCAGTCCAGTGGAGACCCGAGGTAGTCCTGCAGGCGTCGCAAGCCTTGGCTCCCCTTCTTTCATATTTCTTTTCTGTTTTATCTATCTCCGAGACAGATGTGTATTTCTTTGTTCAGACCATTGTTTGTAGTATTCGTAGACTGTCCGTGAGTAGTGACACCAGTTCTCGGTGGAGTTTTATTACGGTTTTTGTATTAAGATAATCTATTAAATTTTGTTCTTCCGCATTTATTCCGCTGATTTATTTTTGTTAGCTTGTAAGTTGTTCAAAGAAAAAGGAAAAAGGGTAAAATAATCAGTAACGTTGGCTTGCCTAGCGGATTCAATGTTAGCCGCCATCACGATCCCTACGGTAAGAAATTCGGGTCGTGAAATAAGTTATCGAGGAAGATTGAGGCACTTAATTTCTTTTGAGACTGGGGTCCTGTCAAATCTCTTTTTCTGACTCTATACATATTATTATTTGGTAAATATAATACTTTACTGACCATATATAATAAGAAAATGGATTCATGTATTTATAACAATAAAATAATGATAATACTAACAGTAATTTCATTTCAAATATGCGTCTATAGTCGCAAAATAGATCAACATTCTTTTGCTTATTTACAAACTAATTGTCTTTAGCAGCTACCACAACTAAATGAATTAATCCAGAAAGGATTATTATGTAAAATAAAATGCACGAGTGTTATTTTGCCTATGCATAGATTTTAAAATATAATGGAGGGAGATGTAACATCTTAATTGTATAAGGTTGTACAAAACAATTAAACTAGATATCACTTAATCATGATACCAGACTATATGATCTATTCAATTCTGATATAATGATGATTGCTTTGAGGCATAGCTATTTGTGTGAATACATTGAAGTACGACATAAGCTCTTAAAAAATTTAGACGTATTTTGCATTGAAGAACTATGAATCTATAAGGTATTAATTTTACCTATTACTTATTTAAGACGTCGACAATTTACTACATATTTTTAAAAATATTCCAAGTCAAACTCCCAAACAGGAAAAAAAAAAAAAAGGAAAAGTGGAAGTAAAATAACTTTATCAACTAATGTGCTAATGAGGAGCATAATTTAGTGTATTACTCCCTCCATTTCAAGAAGATGTCACCACTTAAAGAGTCAAATAATTTTTATTTTGACTATGATTTTTCAAATATTTCTTGCATAATGTTTAGCTATAAAAACAGTAATTCTAAAGTTTTTTATATAGGATGTGTTTGGTACGATAAAACATTTTTCGAAAAATATTTTCTAATTTTTTCATATTTGGTTGGCTTAAATGTTTTGGAAAATGTTTTCCTCATGAACTATTGGAGGAAAATGTTTTCCCTACCAAGAGAAGGGAAAATATTTTCCAAAACTCTTTTTCAACCTTCCTTCCTCTATTCCACATCCCCACCAACGCACCCCACACCCCCACCTAACGCACCCCAAACCTATCCCCCCACCCTCGCTCTTCACCCCCACCCTAAAAAAAAATGTTATTAATAGTACTTTCTTTTCATGTTATAGATAGATTTTTTTTTATTTCAACAAATGAGTAATTTGTAGTTCTACTCAAAATATACAACTGAGAACTCAAGAAAAGAGTCATGAAATTTGTAGTTCTACCACTGATAACTCAAGTGTTTTGTCATGGAACTTAGCCAACTAAAAACTTAAAGGAAAGAATCATGGAGTTCGTGGTTCTATAATTGAGAACTCAAGTATTGTGTCATGGAGTTTATGGTTCTACAACTAAGAACTCCAGGAATTCAAGCTCTATGAATATTTTCTGGATTTAACTTGACATATCAAACCTCCGGAAAAACTTATGTAGTTTGAATTGATAAGTGTTCAAATTCCAATAATCGTTCCTAGAGTTTTTTCATGTTTCAGCTATAAATATTTTTTGTCAAGATTGTATTTCCGCATTAAAGAGTTGCTACTATAATTTGCACATCTCCATCCACGTCTCTGATGTAACTACCACCCATGAAATCACGTCCAAAATATTTTTTTTCCTTTTCAATTCTTTTTTTATATCCCTTTCTCCTTTCGGATTGTCCTGTTTTTTTTTTTTCTACTGGTCTTAGGGTATATGCGATTGCGTGTTTATTCCATATTAATAATATAATGATTTAAAATATTACATAAAAAATTAAAGAATTGTGATTAATAGTTTAATTAATATATAATTTATATAATAAAATATTCTCCAGAATATACGCCTGAATATTGAATCTATATCCGCTTGTCCAAATTAGATACATGGGTGTTTGAAAAGTTTTGAAGGTCTATAATACCAGCTTGGAAAGTTATATGGACATATATAAGGGAGTAGAGGTAGTTTGGAACAAATCAAATTTTTTTAGTCCAGGTTGATATTAAATTGAAAAATAATTGAATAACTATATTGTTTAGTGTAAAATTCAGTTTAATGAATATAAAAGTCGATCAAATACTTTTAGTTAATAAGAAAAACTCTTCGATGCTCAAAAACTTAGTTGCTGATTATATGCAACTTTGTTATGCTTTATTTTCAAAAACTAAAAATTTAAACAAAATAGAAAAAGATAGAATCTTCACATGATACATGGCAGCAACTTTACCAATTAAGGTAAATATTCTTAAATATTTACGCTAATCACAGTGGTAATTAAGGTAGTATTCAACCGTTGGGATTCTTTTAAGGGTGAGTATATATAAATTATAATAAAAATAATTACTTTTGTAAATTGCAAAATCTAGCTAAATTGGATAATAAAGTTATTGTAGTATTTATAGGGGAAAAAATGGGATAATCACAGTTTGTGCAGCCCAAAAAATACCAGCAAATGTGTACACACACACTAATAAAGTTACTATTGTAGTATTTATAGGGGGAAAATCGATAATCACATTTTGTGCAGCCCAAAAAATACCAGCAAATACACGCACACACACGTACGTGTATGTATGTATATATATATAATATATAATATATTATATATATATATATATGATATTTTATTATATATAGATATATTATATATATATTTATATATATATTTGCGCATTACCTATAATTACTTGGGCTAACGGGTCCAAAATGAAAAAGCCTGAAAAAGCCTGAAAAATCTCTTTTTAATTAGAGATTTTAACTTAGGGGTTTTGGCATGGTGTGACAACGTACTCACACAATTGACATTAAAATAGCCGTAGTTATAGATATTGGCACAAATAGCCCATAGATGTATATCAGAACAATAATGTGTATATCAAAATGTATATCACAACTTTATTTTTCTTCTTTTTTATATATAAAAAAAATATATAAAATTTTATTTTCCTTCTTTATTATTATAAAATATAAAATGATAAATAGAAATTATTTAAAATTTATTTTTATCTGTATATCAATGTATATCATAACGAAAATAACTGTATTATTTATATATCACAGCGTATAACACATCAAATACTGTGTATACCAAATATATAATACAAGTTTATTTTATTCCTCGTGTATATCAAAATGTATATCACAACTTTCTTTTTCTTCTTTTTTATATATAAAAATATATATTAAAATTTTATTTTCCTTCTTTATTATAAAATATAAAATGATAAATAGAACTGTTTAAAATTTATTTTTATCTGTATATCAATGTATATCATAACAAAAATAATTGCATTATTTATATATCACAGTGTATAACACATCAAATACTGTGTATACCAGATATATAATACAAGTTTATTTTATTCTTCGTGTATATCAATTTTTTTTTGTATATCAAAATATAAATAAAAGATATTCTTTGTTCTTTGTATATTTTAGTGTATAACATATAGTTTCTTGTGGATATACACAATTTGCTGGAGATATATTGATATACAAAATGAGAATTAGAATTATTTTCTTAATCAAAAGAAAAAGAGGAGGAAAAAAGTATAAAGTTCTTTCCATTGCCAATTTTAGGAATGTATATATCTTGAAACAAATTTATTCGGAATGATTTCACCCTCTTAAAATTAATGGACAATTTTATTCTGATCTAACATTATATTGCCAAACTTAACAATGTATATCATGATAGACAATATGGTATACACATGGATATACATGAAGATATACATAGACGTATACCACTTCAAATATATATATATATATATATTATCTTTTTAACAATAAAAAAATAATAGAGGAGAAGAAGAAAATCGAAATCGTCAAAGAGACACGAAACAAATCGAACTCTACGATTGCTAATTGTTGTTGCCGTCATTGTCATAGCAATCTGCCAAAGGAAATCGACACTATTGCTAAATTCGCTGCCATCATCATCATCATAGTCACTTTTAGGGCATTCTCTTATTTGTATAGATACGAATATGACGGGGAGAGAGGGAGACTAAATAGAAAAATGTATTCAACCATTACTACTTCCCATATCAAAGAGCACATGCCCTTCAAAATCTGGATTGAAGAGAAAAAATTGCTAGATTGAAGAAGAAAATTGGAGAAGAAATACGGGGAGAGAGAAGAAAAGACACAGGAAAAGAGAATAAATAAGAAATTAGGGTTATTTAGGATTTGGCTATATAATGCCAATTTTTCTGGGTTACCTTTGTCAAACCTATTATAAGGCCAAATTATTACTAATTCTCTTTATGAGTTATCATACCATGCCATTTTTTCTTTTACTACTTATCTATACTAATTGTCAAACTTATTTACCCATATTATTGAGGTTTTAACTTAGTTATAAGTCCATGTATGAATTATTAATTTTATACAAAATAATGTATTAGACTCTAATTTTTCATACTTTCTCTCCCTCTTCCATCCCAAAACTAAAATTGTAAATTAACTGAATAATTTTGGACTCTTTCTCCTTAACTTTAGCCATACCTTTATGAGAACAAAGAGATTTGGCATCAAGCAATTCTATTATGTTTTTTTTTCTCTCTCTATTTATTTCTATTTTAAATAATAATAAACGAATTATCACTTTTGAACGAGGAAATATCGTTGATTTCTTTTAGCTTTTTGAAATCAATAAACAAAATAGTATTAATTATAAGCGAGTGGATTGAATTGAAACTATGTTAATCCATTAGAAAGCTTAGGAGCTTTGAATCCAAAATCAAAATTTGTAAAATTATTTTTGTTTAGATTGGGTGTTGTGCAAATGAATGAGAATATTCTTTGGAGTTTATATCTCAAGTTTGAGAGAATTTGGTGAAGATTCGAGGTGGTTTTTGTTGAAATTTTATATTGAAACTCGGAAAAGAAGATATAAACAAATTGTATATATTTTGTATGTCGAGTGTCAAAACGGCATAAAAAATATCTACAACTTATATAATTATATACAAGTTGTATATAATTTGTATTTTTTGACTGGATTCTGTACAAAAAATGTGTATTAAGTTGTAGATAAATTGTATATTTTGACTGAATTTGTATATATTTTGTAAAAAAAATAGTTACTTTTTGTTAAGATGAATACTTAGACAAAATCGGATAAATAAGTTTAAAATCTCGTATATATACGAAAAGTCCCTTTTAATTACAGGGCTGAAAAGTGGCTGGCTCGTGCTATTAGGGTGATTTTTAAAAATAGCCAGATTTACAACTGGTCGTTCAAAAATGGCCCAATTTCAAAAGTAATCGAAATTTAGCCACTTTTTATGTAAAGATAAATCTGAGCGAAAACACTATTCAAAACCCGAAAAATACTCCAGTATATTATGCTGGAGTTCCAGCATAAGTATACTTGAACTCCAGCATATTATACTGGAGTTCCAAGATAGTATGCTGGAACTCCAGCATAATATGATGGAGTTCCAGCATAAATACACTAGAACTCCAGCATAATATACTGGAGTTCCAGCAAGTATATGGTCCAGTATAATATACTGGAGTTTGGAGCACAGTGCTCCAGTATATTATATTGGAGCCAGCAAAGTATACCGGTCCAACATAATATGCTGGAGTTCATACACAAGTGCACCGAAACTCCAGTATATTATGCTGGACCGGTCTCTATTGCAGCAAAACGGTGGTTATTTTTCATTGACTTAGTAAACGCTGACTATTTTTGATTGACCAGTCCGAAAACTGGCTATACCGTGAAATTTTGGCGTGCTATTACTACCCCTTTTATATGGGCTTATACATATTGGCCACATGAGGTAGCCCAAGATGACGTATGGGCTTGTAGTGTTCATTCGCTCAGATGACACACAGAAAAAAATCTTGAAACTCCATTATCTTCTACAGTCTCGTCTATAGTTGAGCGGGAAAAGGAACTGACAAAGTGGAATTACAGAACCAAAAAAGCTTGCAGTGATAGTACCACACCCACAGAAGAAGCGAAAGAGAGTGCAAGCTGATATTGAGGCAACAATTTAGCTAAAAGAAGTTATATAGAGAAGTCATTCCCCGCGTGTAAGTTATTTGCACCTCCAAACTTGCGCACAACCTGTTTGTTGAAATGGCTAATATAACAAACCACTGTACTAAGCTAAGTGCTTCTCCTATTCCTCTCTGGATTCAATAATGTTAATGTTTTGTTTGCAGTGACGTTTTCTTGAGCTATAAGATAAGCAGAGGGAAAGAAAATTGTATAAAACAAAATGAGTTGGTCTTCTTGTAACAGTCTTTGCACTTCAAGTTCTAGACAACTGTTGGTGACTACTGATTTATCGAGCCAACTGAACATACCCTCTAGACTATCAAATGTTGTACGTAATTCGGACTCTACCTCGTGCTCTTTTTGTATCTTCTCCGTATGTAAGTGTTAAATAACTGTGTTACAAATGCAGGGTTTGAGGCAGAAGAAAAGCCTTCATGGACATCATGGAGTACCAAAAGTTTTTGCTTATTATGGCCTTAAAACCCCACCTTATAAGCTTGTAAGTTTTATATTTTTGGCTTGGCTTTTGATATTCCGTGTTAATATGCCATGAACTAAAATTGGTATTTAAGTGGAGAAAGGTAGAGGGATAGACTCATTATTCCCGAGCTCTCAAATGCTGCTTTGATCCTAACTGTTTGCCCTAGACAGATTTCTCTGTCGTAATAATAATAGTAATACTCCAATAATAATGCCATTTTTTTAAAAAGGAGTAAACAAAAAATAGCACCTAGATGTATATTTGTCAAATTTACATATACAATGTCCTAATGGCTACTAATTTACGATTTTCCTTCTGCCCTTGTAGGATGCACTAGAACCATATATGAGCCAAAAGATGCTCGAGGTACACTGGGGAGAGCATCATCGTGGTTATGTTGAAGCTCTTAATAAACAGCTTGAGAAGAATGACATACTTTATGGATGCACCATGGAGGAACTTATCAAAGTGACATACAACAATGGAAATCCATTACCTGAATTCAGTGATGCTGCCCAGGTATTGGTGTCAAGACTCTATCATGCCATGTTGCACTTGCTATAGATTGGTTTCTTTCTTCTATAAGATTTTTACAAATTTAGCACAGTTACACTGGAAGGTAAAACATATCTTCCATTTCGAATCATGCCTTCGTTGACAAATAATTGGTGGTTCTTTTTATACTATGTGTACCCAATATCGTGAGCTTAAGCATCTTTTGTTCCAATATTTTAAATGGAAGGCCTAAGCAAGTCACTTGCTAGGAAACCAGATATTATTGTTAGGTGGGAGTTCTCCATCTGCTTTTTGCTAGAAATGTGCAGCCTTATATACAGGAGCCAGAGTGATGAAAAGGATCCTCTATCTATAGTTCCTGATGCTATAGACGTACGAGTGTTAATTGGCGGAACCAAGAAATTAATATTTAGATACATGAAATCATATAAAAGCAAAAAGTATTTCATGGTGAAGAGAGACCTGAAGAGATCTGAAAAAACCTTTGAGAGGAGCAGAACTAGCAGTGTTACTTTCCCAACACATATTAGTTGATTATGTGATAATAATCACTTATGCAGTGGCTTATATAGTTTTCAGTCCATAAAATCATGTGCGGTCTTTATAAATTACATTCTCATTTGTGATCTCCTGTTCGGTACTTCGGTCAACGTCTTAATTTACTTCAAGATTTCCATTACACACTACCCTCCCCAGACCCCACTTGTGGGATTCCATTGGATTGTTGTTGTTGTACATTTAAGTTCAAACAATATAGCCAATAGCTCAAGGCAGCTAAAACAATCTTCCCTGCGTCTAACATGGTTCTCTTCCTCTCTGTTTCAACTTCTTCCCTCCTACAGTCACTCTCACCATGGCTATTATTTTCTGCAAGTTGCGGCTTATACTCTTATTTCAGATTTTTTTTTTGTTTTGGAGATGGTAACATATTGTATATGATTAATAAAATCAGTACATAGGTTGTACTGAAACCATATTTACAAGTGAGTAGACAAAAGAAAAAACTGGTCCTCAGGCCTAACAAGATTCTAGGACATCTAGGATTGAAACAGTATCTTCTGTATATATCTGTTTACACCAAAAGCAAAAAAGCAAAACACAGTTAAGCTTGATCTTCTGCACTGAGTTTCTACTATCCTCAAAACATCTGGAATTCCTTTCTTTCCAGATTATCCACCAAATACATGTTGTGACAGTTCTCCATCTATCTCTGTCTCATGCTCCAGTTCCAGTTTCATCCCAACTGAAAAGAACTTCAGTAATCTTACTAGGCATTGTCCAAGCTATGCCTCTGAGATTAATAAAGGTCTTCCATAGCTGGTCATTGCAAAATAGATGGCTAACTATCTCAACATACTCTCCACATAAGTGACATCTTGAGCACAATGGGATCCCCTCTCTTTATAAGATTATCTTGTGTCATAACAGCCTCCTTTGCTAGTAACAAGGAAAAGCATGCTACCTTATGGGGAATCTTGATTTTCCAAATATGCTTCCAAGGCCAATTCTTAATCTGCAGGTTAGCTCGATTCAGGATCTTGTATGCTGCATTCACCTTATAAATGCCACTGTTATGTCCCTGCCACCTTATTGTATCCACCCTACTTTGTAAACCTTTGAATCTTTCCAGATGTTTGTAGAAGTCAGTCATTCTGGCCACCTCCCAATCATTCAAACTTCTTCTGAAAACAAGTGCCCATCCTTGGGGGGACCACATTTCAGCTATTGTATTCTGTTGATGTTGTTCCAGAACATACATATCAGGAAGAGGTCCTTTGAACATCTATCTCCCAGCCTGTTATCTTTCGAGAATTAGGTTTTATTTCCATCTTGCACTTTAATGGATAAGTGATTCTTTAGAATAAGCCAAAGTGACCTGATGGATCTCCATAAGCTAACTCCATCAGATGTGTTATACTACAAAAGTTATTTCTAAATGGAAGAATGTAATAAAAAACTTAGTCATTAGGATATTCTATGTTGAGTATTGCAGACATAATATAAATAAATTAATGTGGCCCTCTCTAATAGGTTAAGCTTTTGGATGAGTGGTCATACAATCCAAGATGGTAGGTCTTGCATTTGACTCTCACTGCTACCATCTTTGAAATATTCCATGTGCTTGACCCAAAAAATAGATTAGGTCCAAACATGAGGATATCAGACATGAAATAAATAAATAAATAAATTCCTTCTCTAACAGATTAAAATTTTTGATGAAGTTATCACAAAACTGAACAGTGAGTAATCAGATACTGCAAACTAACCTCCGTTCCAATTTATGTGACGTAGTTTGATTTGCCACGGAATTTTAAAAAAAAAAAGAAGAGAAACTTTTGAAACTTGCGGTCTTAAAAGCTTAAAGAGTAAAAGCTTTATGGGGTCATAACATTTATGTTGCTATAAAAACTTCTCATTAACGGTAAAATGAGTAAAATGAAAAATTTAAAGTTAAATTGTTTCCCAATATAAAAATATGTTATTTGTTTTTGAAACAGACTAATAATGAAAGTGTGACATAAGTTGAAACGGAGGGAGTATTTGTTTTGCAAACACGTCGTATAAGCAAGAGTTGGTGTTTGCACATTTTGCTGCATCCCTTGCCACACATCCCATTTCATGCTCTTATTTTCAACAAAGATCCTGTTGTATGGGGGCGGAATGTTGGCCAGTCAAGACCTCTCATGTTCAGAAGTTAAAAGTTGTGGAGATGAGGATGCTGAGATGAATGTGTGGTCATACTAGGAGGGATATGATTAGGAATGAAAATATTTGTGATAAGGTGGAAGTGACCTGTGTGGTGGACAAGATGTGGGAAGCTATGCTGAGATGGTTCGGGCAGGTAAAGAGGAGAAGCACATATGCCCCAGTGACGAGGTGTGCGAGGTTGGCTATGGCGGTTCCAAGGAGAGGGAGAGGTAGGCCGAAGAAATACTGGGAGAGGTGGTCAGACAGGATATAACGCATCTTCAACTTACCGAGGACATGACTCTTGATAGGAATGTGTGGAGGTTGAAGATTAGGGTTGTAGGTTAGTAAGTAGTCGAGCGTACTTCCTTCTCTAGCTGTAATAATAGTGTTATCCTCGTGTTCCCTATTTTAACATAGATATTATTACATGATATTTCCTTTGCTTCGTTTTTTATTTTTTTGGCTGTTGTTACTATTTCGTTGTCCGTAGTTCTTTATCATAAATGTTGTGATTTTGCTTTATTGAATCGACAGTCTTCCGGAAACAGCCTTTCTACCTTCACAAGATAGGGGTAAAGACTGCTTACATACTAACCTCCCAACACCCCACTTGTGGAAATACAAGGGGTATGTTGTTTTTGTTGTAAGTTCAACCTAAGTTGCTCGGACACGGGTGCGGGTGTCCGATACGGGTGCGGATCTAGAGCTCAGATCTTTCGAGATGTAAATTCTAAGATTCGGGGGTACAGATCCTAGTACGGATACGGGTGCGGGGATCCGGCTAAAAACAATTCAAAAATATAAAGATATCTCTAAATTATGAGAAATTTTGTGAATACTTATGTATAGCTTGTAAAGTGTGGATTTCTTTTCTATTCTCAAGTTGTAGATACGTAAAGGATTGAATTCCTAGATAAGGTATGTTATTTTCTTCAAATTTACCATAGTTTTGGTTCTGACTACAAGAATCAATTGTATCTCGTCTTAAATTTTTTCATCCGTCATGGTCAAAGTACTCAAAATTGTTTGACCAAATCCAGTACGGATCCCATATCCACACCCATACTAGTATCGTGTCGACGGGTGCGACAGCTAAACTGCCATGTCGGAGCAACTTAGAGTTCAACAAAGATCCCTTGCATGTTTGGTATAGAAGAAAGAAGCATCTTTCTTTCGTTTTAGTATAAATTTATGTCTGATAAGCTAAAAACTTTTTGTAGATTGCAACCTCCAGCTTATACTTTTTCACTTATGTTGTACAATATTTTCTTTTATTTTGAGTGAAAATACTCTTGGAAATTGATACTACTAAATTTTGATTATGAATTTTTATCAAAATCATATCTCTGAGGATTTCCTCAACAATTTTTCTGTTATTCAATTTCTGTCTTTAAATTTTTGAATTTTCCCAATCAAGAAGAAATATCAGCTTCCCTTTCACCTAATTCGTTTATATTCTATGAGCCTCATTTTACCAGAACAATACGTATGGATCTTATTTGTTCCAGGTGTGGAATCATGATTTCTTCTGGGAGTCCATGCAACCGGGAGGCGGTGACATGCCTAAATTAGGACTCCTTCAGCAGATTGAGAAGGATTTTGGTTCATTTACCAACTTTAGAGAGAAGTTTACAGAAGCAGCTCTCACGTTATTTGGCTCTGGATGGATTTGGCTCGTCTGTAAGTTGCCCCAAAAAAATATAGCTAATGTTCCATATGGATTGGCTGTCACGCTTGTTTGCTTTCTTCTTTGGCTGCTCTTTATTCTAATGAGAAAGTTGTAGTATTTGGGAACTTGAATTCATATTCTCTTGTAGTCTTCTTTTAATATAGTTTCAATTGTCTTTGCTTATATGTTTCTCAAAACCAAATCACTAATTAACTTTATAGAGGGACAGCTGGTGGACATTTGAACAGCTAAACTATGTCACGAGGATAACTCGTGCTTTATGTTTTTCGAACTCGTATATTAAACTTCCACTTCCCCATCATTTATGAGAAGGACCAAGCATATATTTTGGCGTGAATCTCTCTACATAGTGTGTGTGGACTGAGTTCAGAATGAAGTTCTGGACTTCGTATTGTCCGTCGACTCAATTCTTGTATAATCATGAGGATTAAGTAGATGAAAGGTTTAGCAAAATCTCTAATTTTTTGTCATCAACTATCATTCAGACATGGTCATTTTTCTCTGCATTTAAATATTCATGTGCGACCAACACTTAAGGGCAAGTTCTACGGAGTGGTAGTTAGACCGACTATGTTGTATGGTGCTGAGTGTTGGCCAGTCAAGAAATCTCATGTCCAGAAGATGAGAGTAGCTGAAATGAGGATATTGAGATGGATGTGTGGGCATACCAGGAAAGATAAAATTAGGAATGAAGTTATTAGGGACAAGGTGAGAGTGGCCCCCTGTGGAAGACAAATTGCGGGAATCGAGGTTGAGATGGTTTGAGCACGTGATAAGGAGAGACATCGATGTCTCGGTTAGGAGGTGTGAGAGGTTGACCATGGGTAGAGGTAGGCCAAAAAAGTATTGGCGAGAGGTGATTAGGCAGGACATGGTAATGCTTCAGCTTACCGAGGATATGACCCTCGATAGGAATATGTGGAGGTCGAGAATTATGATTGTAGGTTGATAGGTAGTCGAGAGTTTCTCCTAATCATACCAGTAGTACTAGTATTATTCTTACATTTTCGTGTTCCTAGATCTTTGTTATTCCATATTGTGTCATTCTTACCAGTATTGTTAGTAGTATTCTTGCATTTCTTATTTTTAGATCTTTGTTACTACACATAGTATCTTTGTCTTTGTTTTTCTTGTGTTATTATTGTTGGTTGCTTCCTGTTTCGTATTTCTTAAGCCGAAGGTCTATCGGAAACAGCCTCTCTATCTTTATAAGGAAGGTAGGGGTAAGGCCCGCGTACACACTATTCTCCCCAGACCCCACTTGTAGGGGATTACACTAGGTTTGTTGATATTGTTATAAATATTCATGCTTCTGCTAGACCCCTCAAGTTTTCATCACACAAAGCTCCTGATTGATCAGTTGGAAAGTTTTATAGCCTTTTTCAAGCACAGTTGAGCAGTCCATGCATCTCCTTTAAATCTTCGATAACACCTTCAGTTTGATTATTTCAGTGAAGAGAGAGGAGAAGCGTCTTGCAATTGTTAAAACATCAAATGCTGTCAACCCTCTTGTGTGGAATGACATCGTGAGGATTCTTTTTCTTAATGTTCAATAACTTGTAATACTACCTTAGAAATTACATTTTCTTGATTACAAGTACTTGCATGTTCATTTGGTATCTCTTTGATTCTGCAGCCCCTGATCGGTTTGGACTTGTGGGAGGTGAGTTCTTAGACAGTATTTTGCCCTCCTTTTCCCATGTACCCTTCACTCAGTGTCTGAAAGAAATCTTAAACCTTTTAGAGTTTGCATTCCACATGCTAATATTGATATTCATCATTTACTTGCTCTTCCTGTTTTGCAGCATGCTTATTATCTGGATTACAAGGTAACCGATAGTTCTTCCCTTTTGCTTTCTACAAGGAGATTGTTTCTAATGTGTCCGTCTTTGTTTCCTCTCTTTTCACAGAATGATAAAGCAAAGTATGTTAATGTGTTTATGAATCACCTTGTCTCTTGGGATGCGGCATTGGGACGCATGGCTCGAGCACAGGCTTTTGTAAATTTAGGCGAACCCAAAATCCCTGTTGCATGATATGGTTCTTTACTCAGTTCCTTCAGCAAACCCATGTGCAAGAAAATGTATTTTAGTAGAAAAACCTTCTGCACATGCTTTGTTCCCCACCAGAAAGTGCACTGTAATTCCTGTTGCGCGACATGGTCCTCTCTTAACAGGCCTTTCAGCAAATCCATGTACAAGAGCAGGTAATTTTAGTAATAAAACCTTCTGGATTTGCTTCATTCCTTAGTTGAAGGTGCATTGTTTTGGAACAAGTCCAGCTAAGTAATTTGGGAAGATGTTTAACGGAGCACATGTTAGATTTCTTTCTACTGTGGATCAGCAAACAGATTAGTGCTAGCTCGTAGTTTGATATAGATGTAGGCGACTGATCAGCTAGCAATAGTATCATGGGATATGTATTTTGTGTACTGAATGACTTCTGTAGACTGAGCAATGGGCTTTACATAAATCAACGAGTTGATATCATTTCAATCTCATAATATATTTGTCTATTATTTTTATTACGATTGAGTTCTCTCTGACAGTAATATTATTACAAGGATTTTTTTCAAGAGTAAATCTTATATTAAGTACGTACATATTCATACAAATTTGAAGATTCTACGATATTATCAGCGTCTTCTGCAGTTCCAAAGTTGACAACCCCAACAAACTTTAATTTTCGAACTGTCACTTGTCAACTACTGCACTAGTAGTAACTGAAAGTATTCTGCAATTCCTCCTTACTGATTATCTCTGGTAAGTTGTTCACAAATACATGGTGGAACTTTGCATTTCTCGTTGCGGATTCTCCACTTCGTTTTAGTAGAAAATGTTCAGACATGTATTCTTCTATCGTTCCATTTACTGGAAATTTTCAACTCCTTTAGACTCTGAAACTGCAAGGGCAGCATTTGTTCGCTCCATTGACTCCTTTGATATTGCGACTTTCAGCGCACCCATCATTCTCATGTTCTTCATAACTTGCCAATCTCTGAGAGTACTAGCATGTTGGCCAAGCTGCAAATCAGCTTATTTTGAAAAGTGTTTTTTTTCTCAAAAAGTATTTTGGCGAGAAGTAGTTTGTGTTTTTCTAATTAATTTGAAAAGCACTTCTGAGTAGTAATTAGTGTTTGATCAAGCTTTTAAAAATTGCTTCTAAGTGTCTTTTTCTCAAAAGTGCTTTTGGAGAGAAGCTATTTTTTTCTGCTGCTCCAAAACTGCTTTTGCTTCTCCTCAAAAGCACTTTTTTCCCCAAAATCTTGGCCAAACACATCAACTTTGAAAAAAAGCACTTTTTTTTGATTGGAGAAACTTGGCCAAACAGTGTAAAGGGTGAATAGCAAGACTAGTTGCAAAATGATAAATGTAAAGAACATCACAATACATTTATGGCCGAAATTCAAAAATAGCCAGATTTACAAGTGGTAATTGAAAAATAGCCACAGTTTCAAAAGTAATCGAAATTTAGCCACTTTTCATGTAAAGATAAATTTGAACGAAAACACTATCCAAAATCCGAAAATTATTCCTTGGAGTTCCAGCATAATATACTGGACTTCTAGCATAATATACTGATCCATCATAATATGCTTGAAGTTCATACACAGGTGTTCTAATCTCCAGTATATTATGCTGGAACTTTCCGTGTTGCAGCAAGATAGTGGCTATTTTTCAATGACTTTCTGGCTATTTTTCAATTACCAGTCTGAAAACTGGCTAGCCCGTGCTATTTTCACTAAATTTATATATGTTCAGCTCAAATATTGTGGTTTTTGCACTTGTCACTATGAATGCATGATTTTCTCGATCACTATGAATGATTAGATTTACCTCTGGCTCAGTAACAGCGAAGCCATGGTGGTATTTCGACTCGCTCACCACCAACATTTCAACTCTTTACAGCACAAGCGCCCTCCTTTTTCACCCTTTACTCCTTGAGATAAGAAGTATATGAGCTCTAACAAGTGTGCAGAGAACGTAAAGCTATAGAAATACGAGCACAAGAGTGATAGTCGAAGAGTAATATATGAGATCTGTAAAGTTATTCTTCTCCTTATGCATTGTCTCTTGCTTCAATATTGAGACTCAAGTGTGCAGAGAACGTCTCGACTTACTTCAAATAATTTATGTTATATATATATAGTGGATCAAATTCAATTATCACACGTGAAACTAAGTCAAAATTTGAAACTAGCAATCAATCATAATTGTGTAATTACCTAAGTGTTTTCTTTTGGTTTGATAAACTCTCAAATCATATATATATTTTTTTTTGGGGTGTGTGTGGGGGTGGAATCGGCGAAAGGTCAGTTGGAACTTACTGATTTCTTAATTCTTTAATCTTTATGGTTCCCAGGCTAGCTCACCCAAAGCCATCTTTTCAACTGAATGACAATGTTCAAGAAAGTCGCGAAAAAGAAGAGTCAAATGAGGGATATTAAAGAGTCCCGTGCACTAAACTTCTGTCAGGTATGCGCAGGTCCGGCAAGGGCCAAACCACAAGGATATATGGTATACTATAGAGCCATGGGCGAAGCTACATATTACAAAGGTTGATCAATTGACCACCCTTCGTCGAAAAATTATACTATGTATATAAAAAAAATATTAAATTTTAGGGGTGTATAACATATATTGAATACTCTTTCTCGGAGAATTTTTTTCACTTCTTTCAAATTTAAACACCTTTAACTAAATTCCTGGCTTCGCCACTGTGCAGAGCTTACAAGTTCCAAAATATAAGTGGCTCAACCTGATGCGTTCAGCTGCTACATGTCACTACTCCTCTTTGCATGCCGGGCCTTTCTTGACAAATAATCTATCTTTATATATACGTGTACCAATTTCTCAACTTCTGTACTAGCGCTACGTGTTTCATCACCGAAAAGAAAGTCAAAATTACCCTCTCATCTTCTCTACGCATCTCCATTCTTTTTCGGAAAAAGAACAATGGCCATCTCTAATCTTCTGTTCAAGCCATTTCCTACTTTGCATGAGCCCAAACTCACTATCCAAACCAACAGATTATATGATTACCATAGCAACAAACTAGCCTTGTGGTGTAATTTCCGGTGCAAGAACAGTATAAGAACAGACAATAGTACTACTCCAAGAAACAAACAACCTAGTCTTTTCAAAGACCAAGATTACAAGGTTTCTTGGCAGGAAGAGCTAAAAAGAGCATACCCTTTTGAGATTTCAGATGAGGAATATTTGCAAGAATTGGTTGATAAGAGATGTGTGGAGAATGTGAGAATGTTGATAGTAGACTCAGTGCAACATGCAAAGGCAGGGCATGGTGGAATGGCACTTGGGATGGCTGAAGTTGCTTATTTCTTGTATAGGCATGCCATGAGATACAACTCAAGAAATCCCAAGTGGTTTAATAGAGATAGGTTTGTTTTGAGTGCTGGCCATGGATCTCTTCTTCACTATGTTTGCCTTCATCTTGCTGGTTTCCAATCTGTTCAGGTACATATAGAAAGTAGTTAATGTTTGTCACTTTTTTATTTTTTATTTTTGATGCTTTCAGAATTTGAAGTTTATGGGTTCTGAATTTGTCTATCAAACTTATAGTAATATGTAGAGATAGGGATCCCAATGGGGTGGGGCGGGTTGAAAACTGAAAAAATAACTATGCGGGTGGGTTGAAATTTTTTTGGGTTTTGCCAAACCCGCCCCATTGCCATCCCTATTTAGAAATAGACGAACAAGTCCAAAAAGGAAAAGAAGAATCTGGAATGGCATGACTTATGTTTCATATTAGCATAATTCAAGGCCTGAACAGGGCGCCTTGTGACATTTCATATCATTTCCACTTTAACTAGTGAAATTAGGCTTAATCTGAAATTCTTATCATTGAAGGAAGGATCTACTTTATACTATGGAAGTATAAGGATTTTCTTTTTGCTCAGTCATTGTAGTTTAAACCATTATAGTAGGTTAATTATCATTTTTATCAGGTAGGCTACCAATTAACATTTATGAATTTCCTATACCTTCGGCTCTCTTTCTCGAATTTCACTCTTAGCGACTCCTATGTTTGAAGCAAGATGTTGTCTAATTAGACGACTTACTAATGTCTGGAGAAGTTCTATTGTTATTTCATGATGCAATCCACATGCATTTAACGAGAGTGAAGGACCCATGACACTGACAGAACATATTGAATATTTGGATTGTTACATACAATGCACGGGTTGTACGAAGGAAGGGGTTGGGTTAGGAGCTTTTCAATATGATTCTTTTCCTCTGTTATTTGGAAGTAAATTCTTCGTACATTGTTTGCTTTCCGCTTTCCTTTTTTTTTTTTTTTGTGGTTTCCATCCGAGAAGAGAGTTCAAAGTACTTTACAAGCTGTTAGGGGGAGAACAGAAGATGCTTCTGCAATGTTTTTTCTACGTACAAAATGTAGACGATTCCGATGGTAACACCAATGGATTCAAGTGTTTTGCTTTGTGCATTTAAAAGGGACATTTTTGCTTTATGTTTTGTCAGGTTCAGCAAACAGTTTTGACTATAAAAATTAAATAAGCATGGAAGTTTTGTGTTATTCAGATTGAAGACCTTAAACGCTTATGCAAACTTGGAAGCCGGACCCCTGGGCATCCAGAGAATGGAGTGACAGAAGGCATTGAAGTCACAACGGGTATAGTAAAATGTCACATTTCTTTTTAAGACACCTGATAGAATTTAGAGCTATATTCTCAATATAGTATGATAATAGTTTTGTCACTGAATTATGGATTTCCTGTATGCATGTCATGCAATCACGAAACACCCCTTCACAGGATCTCATACTGAATAAAATCTTGTTAACTTTGCTTTAAGAGATAGTGATCCCACCAAACTACAAGCCTCTTGGATATGAAGGAACACTTCTAGAAAGAAACCTAGGCAAATAGCTCAGGATATCGAATGAAGAGTCCTGCATAACCTGATATGAAGGCATTGGATTTGTTTGTGTATGATACCACAATATTGTTCTCTTTCCTCCTTGGATTAAGGAAATCTGATCAGGATAGTCCCAATTTTTGTGTAACCTACAGGTCCTTTGGGACAAGGTGTCGCAAATGCGGTTGGTCTTGCTTTAGCAGAAGCTCACTTGGCTGCTAGATTCAATAAGCCTGATATCGCCATTGTTGATCATAGAACGTAAGTTGGTTTACTATCCCTTTTTAATTTGTGGATGAAACTGAACAGCATTTCTCTTGGATAATATTTCTTCAGGTATTGCATCATGGGTGATGGCTGTTCTATGGAAGGCATATCGAATGAGGCTGCATCCCTGGCCGCACATTGGAAGCTGCACAAACTTACATTGATATATGACGATAACCATAATACCATTGACGGTAGCACTGACCTTGCAGTTTCAGAGGACATATCCGCACGATTTGAAGCTCTAGGATGGAACACTATCCTTGTGGATAACACACAAGGAAATATACAAGCGTTCAAGAGTGCACTAATCTCTGCACATAGTGAGTCTGAGAAACCAACTTTCATCCGGGTATGGCAGTGTCAGAACTGTGACAATAATATATGACAAGAAACGTCTTCATTAATTCTTCTGGATGGAGATGCTCTACAATTGAAACGTTTTATATTTTCAGGTGAAAACAAGAATAGGGAAATTGTCAAAAAAGGAGGGAACATCAAAAGCTCACCATGGAACCTTTGATGAAGATGATGTAAAGCATATGAAACAGAAAGTTAAATGGGGTGATAGAGAACCATTCCATGTCATTCCTATGGTTTACAGGTAATAATGTTCAGTGTTTGCTGTTTTGTACTTCTATAAGGACAAAGAAGAGCGTGTTGTAAGCGCATTTGTTATCAGGGAAATGCAAGCACAAACAGATCTTGGTGGAAGGTTGGAGCAGGAGTGGAACTCCAAACTTTATTATTATCAAAGCAAATACCCTGAGGAAGCGGCAGAATTCAAACTTCTCCTTGCTGATGGAATGCTTCCTGGCTGGGAAAGCGCATTACCGGTAAAATATGCATCTACTTTGTACCTTTCTACACTTAAAAAACTAAATAAAAAAGAGGGCTCTCTAAGAAGACATAAACACACCTAGAATAAACTAATTCATCTGAACTGTGTTTGTGGATGCATTCTCAAGGAAAGACAAACAATTCCAAGTTAAATTCAGTCTTTTAAACAGGAGATTATGAAGGGAAATACCTGATAGACTAATTGTTCTTCAACGAAATCACAATAAGTTAGCAAACAAAATCGCTCGTCTCAGTGGGTGGTTTCTGAATAATGTCAAGAACTAGGACCAAATTATTTTATCTGAGCTTCGGAGGAGCCAAAGATGCTGTTGATAAGTATTACGGTGAATGTTAGTGTTACATTTGGTTGGCTTTTGGACATTAGATGTTTGCAATTGTTGTTTTAAGACATTTCATAATAGATATAGTTTGAGCCTCCACACTTGCTTACTCTTCTTCAGCCAGAGTTCTTTATCTAATACTTGTTTACGCTATCATCAGAAATGGTCCATGTCTGACCCCGTGGATGCCACCCGAGGATATTCGGGGAAGTGCTTGAATGCGCTTGCTAAAGTGCTTCCTGGACTAATTGGGGGTAGTGCAGACCTTGCCAGCTCAAATCAAGCCTATCTCCATGATCTCGGAGACTTCAAGCAGCCCGATTCCCCATGGGGGCGGAACATTAGGTATGGAGTCAGGGAACATGCAATGGCTGGAATTTCCAATGGACTTGCATTGCATGGTGGCGGCTTGATACCATTTGCGGCAACCTTCCTTGTATTCTCAGATTACATGAAGAATTCAATCAGATTATCCGCTCTTAGCCGCGCTGGAGTCATCTACATTATGACCCACGACTCGATCGGATTAGGCGAAGACGGACCAACTCATCAACCAGTTGAGCACTTAGCTGGTCTTCGAGCTGTTCCCCACTTGCTGCTCTTCCGACCTGCTGATGGAAATGAGACTGCTGGAGCCTATAAGGTAGCTGTTGAAAACCGAGATGTACCTAGTCTTATTGCATTGTCGAGGCAAAAGGTGGCAACCAACGTCGAAGGAACATCGGCTGATGCAGTAGAGAAAGGCGGGTACATTGTTAGCGACAATTCCGAGGAACTACCAGAAATCATATTGATTGGCACTGGATCAGAGCTGTGTCTATGTGAAGCCAGCGCGAACGTGCTAAGAAACGAAGGGAGGAGAGTAAGAGTGGTTTCCCTCGTGTGTTGGAGACTTTTCGATAGGCAGCCGAGGGATTACAAGGAGCTTGTGTTGCCATCAAACGTTTCGAAACGTGTGAGCGTGGAGGCAGGATCACCCTTAGGGTGGAAGGAGTATGTTGGAGATGAAGGCGTTGTGATTGGCATCGACGACTTTGGGGCTAGCGGACCATATTCAGAAGTATTCAAGAAATATGGTTTCACAGAGGAAAATGTGACCAATGCTGCGAAATCATTGCTTGCCAAATGAAGCTCTATTACCACACCTGTTATTAGAGGCAATATCATACCTTGTCAAGAGATGCAGTGTATTCTGCTAGATGTATATGTACAAACAAATGCATATTTTAAGATTATTATCTCACAATTTACAATAATATGTTAATAACCAATATTAAACAAGATAAACCTATGTAGTCGATCTTAGTAAATATAACAATACACGACTTCTTTCAAAATCTTTGTTTTTATCGGATCCTTCAAAAAATGTTATTGGTGTTGTTTTAGATCCTCCAAAAAGTATTGCAATTTTGGAAGATATGAGAGTGCGGCAATATTTTTGGAGAATCCAAGCGACATATTACAGTCTGTCCTCATTGGCCACAGTAGTGTGAGTTAGTAAATTTTGTATTTATCTATTTTTTCGTCTATTCGAATGCTCTCCAAAAAAGAAAAAAGTCCCGAGTTCATATTCACAAGTTTTTTCTTTTTGTCTCCCAAAATTATTGTATGATTCTCAGATAAAATATTACAAGCCGCTAGTAAAGTCTCAATAAATCACGCACTAAAACTTAAATAAGTGAAAGGGAAAAAACCATGGAGATAATAAAGGAACACCTTTCCCTTGGGAATTACGGCTATAAATATATGTGAAAAAAAATGAGTAGCATTCTTCTCCATTCATCTAATAAACTTTTTACCTTTCTTAGAATTGTACTTAGGGTAAAATTCGTCTGCTATATAAAGGAAAAACGTAGTATTCACCGAGCTCGGACTCACTCTTATCATTGGTTTGGTCATTTATTACATCTTTTATTTGCTTAATCTAACGTCATTGACAACTTATATTGAATTAACCCACATATCCATAAAACCACGTATAAATTTAACTAATATCCATTTTTAAGAGTAAATAGTTTGGCGCCCACCGTGGGGCTAAGGATAATAGTGGTAATTTGATACAAATTTCCATAACACACTTTGTTTTACGTTTGTTCTTTGAGATTTCAATTCCAGGTCAATTTAAGAATGTCAAACTCTCAATCTGCTCACTTGAACGTTGATGCTGAGTCTGGCCACCATGACGAGAACAACAATATAGTGCCCAGCTACGAGGTGCCCCATGTTGACCCCAACGGAGTACCTTTCGCGGACCCAATCGATGCCAACTCACATGTGGCCATCGACGCAAACTTGCCTATCGGCCCAGAAAACAGCGTTCGCGGAGGAACCTGATCGGTAGCCCGGAGTACGCACGGCGGTGAAGGCGTTGGGATCAGTTGGGATTAGAGCTCAAGTATCAACGAAAACCTTTCATTCCATTTCAGATAAGATTTAAGCATGTCACATGTGTCCAATAAAGACTGGATTTTTATAGGATTTAAATGAAAATATATCAGAAATATCAGAGACTACAGACTTTGGTTTCTAATGTAAGAATACCTTAAGGTATATTAAAGAGAGCAGTGCTTCAGAAAGCTAGGGAGAGTTCTAGAGTTTGTGTCAGATATATTGTGAAGGAAACAAAGCAATTTTACACCTAAAAAGTAATGACAGAGCAAAATGTCATTTATGCCCTTGGTCGACCATCAAGCATTTTCTATATAACAGAAAAGAAAAATCATTTTGTACTTTTCCCTTCGTTATGTACAATGCTCTATCATGAAATGGGTGAATTACACATATCTAAATTCCTTTTTTTAAAAGTTGAATCTTTTTAAATTTATTCCTCAATTTTTTTACAATTATTTAAAAGCATTCTCGTGTTAGAGTTTCAATATGAGCTAGAATAAGTTTTTGTTTAGACCACTGGGTATTATTAGACCTAATGTGTAACGACGTATAAAGTTGTTAAATTTTGAATATTAGATTAATAAATTGATCATTTTCCTATTAGTCAATAGTGAATAATATCATCGAAAAAAAATAGTACTCAATAATATCAACAATTATCGAATCAAGTAAAAACGATTTCTAGGTATTTTAGCGCTCTATATAAAGTAGTCCATCTACTCCCACAACAACATTCACATTTCACACTAACCAGTAACCCCCAAATTCACCTGAACAAAACCTTCTCTCTTATCAATGGCCGCCGCCGCACCTCCGCCGTCGCCGACGCCCGCTCCAGCTGTCATCCGTGAGGACTTAGTTCCTACTGGCCACCAGGTCTTCTCCCGAATCCGCCTCGCCACCAACGCCGACGTTCCCCATATCCACAAACTCATCCACCAGATGGCCGTCTTCGAGCGGCTCACCCACCTCTTCTCCGCCACAGAATCTTCTCTCTCCGCCACTCTCTTCCCTGAGAACTCGCCGCCTCCCTTCACTACTTTCACCGTCTTCCTCCTCGAAGTTTCCCAAAACCCTTTCCTTCCTATCGACAACCAAAACTGCACCAATTTCAGCCCCATACATAAGACTATAAATCTGGATCTCCCGATATCCGACCCGGAAGCTGAGATGTTTAGATCAGGCGGAAATGATGCAGTGGTTGCTGGGTTTGTGTTGTTTTTCCCGAACTATTCGTCATTTTTAGCAAAACCTGGGTTCTATATAGAGGATATATTTGTGAGGGAGTGTTACAGGAGAAAGGGTTTTGGGAGGTTGTTATTGTCTGCTGTGGCAGCTCAGGCGGCTAAGATGGGGTACGGAAGAGTGGAGTGGGTGGTTCTAGACTGGAATGTGAATGCGATCAGGTTTTATGAGGAAATGGGAGCTCAAATCTTGCAGGAATGGAGGGTTTGTAGGTTGACTGGTGGGGCCCTTGAAGCTTTTGCCAATGTCAACATTTGAGTCTTTAATTTTCCACTGTTATGTGTGATGTAATGGTGGTATGGAATTCCACTTTTTTAACAGTGATTTTAAGTAGCAATCTAATCAAGATATTTCACCTACTTATGGGATTTGTTTTTTTGTTGTTCATTTTCCTTTAATTTCCTTCTCCTAATTGCTTTCAGCTGCAGTGTATTGTATGTATTGTGAATTCTGTGTTTGGAGCATTATGGAAATTTGTGGTTACCTCCTAGCCGATAAAATAATTAAAAGAAATCAGTTATCCACGGATATTATCTATTAAAAATGAGTTGGATAATAAACTTTTTAAAAACGGATCGAATATGGATAAGAATTGTATTTTAGAAAATAATTAACTGAATATGTAATCAACGGATAACTAATGTATTTAATTTTAATCAACGGATAACTAATGTATTTAATTTTTACATTTGTAAAGTCTTAAATTGAGGTTCTTGGAAAACTAGTTTTTATCCTTAGGTTCTTGGAAAACTAATTTTTATCCTTGTGGAATACAGGTCGGGATCGAATAATTTATTGGTTTGTTAAATTATCTCATATCCGACCTGCCCGCCCGTATGGCATAAACCTCTCCCTGAATGAGTCAGTTTCTGGCATTTTGATTTTCTAGAGAATACGGGAAGCTTCTTGTAGAAGCTAGACTTACTTTTCTCTGATTCTTTGTAAAACCTGTAGAATGTTGCAAAAGCTTCTTACCTCTCTCTCTCATTGGCCAAATAAACCCATTGTTCAATCGGTACTATTCTCTTTCTTTCTTCTCTTTTGTCTAAAGTAAAATACTAGTGAAACGAAACTTGGTTATTACACACCTTAATGCTCCTCACAGCATAACGCCATGGCCTTAGTCCCCAAAATACTTAGGGACCCCCAAAATTTGTATAATATTTAATTATACACTATTGATAGAATTTTTAACTCATTTGTTTAAAATAATTATAGCTAAAAGTTTTACACATTTTAAATTATGGTTATTAGTTATTTTTCGTCTTTAATTTATCCCAATTTTATATCGATCTTCTTATAATGTTAATTTAGAACAATTTTTCTCAATTCTTAGTGCTTTGTAGACATTTTTCAAGCTACTTTAATAAATAACTATTAGTTACTATCGTATTATTTTTACAACTTATATTTAGAATTAAAAGTGCTAAGAGAAATTTTATAAGTAGTAGAATACTCTAATTGGCAAACTCAATCAGGTAAAAAATATGTTAATTCAATTACCGTTAACAATTTCTATATCAGTTGCATCGGTTGAAAAAGTTTTTCAAAACTGAATCAATAAAGTTGAACATGATAACACAGATTAAATAAATTGGTTAGACATTGACAATAATTAAAATTAATTATAACTGATTTAGATTTCGATAATTATAAAAAAAAAATTAAAAAAAATATAAAGCCTCACTTTTTATTTTCGCCTTAAGGCCCATAATTATGTCGAGCCGTCCCTACACTCTCTGATAACTCCTGCAACGCTTTCTATTTCATTCCTGTCTATTTTTTTTGAGCAAACTTCATTTGTAGCCATCCGGAGAAAATTAATGACAATTAGTAGCCACAAAATAAATCATACAATTAATAACCAAAACTAATTACAAGGGCTAGCCCAAAACCCCTTCCGCTCTTCCCCCTTCAAATTTCAGACTTTTCAACTCCGTAATCTACTTTAATCCATACCTTTCCGTTACTCTGCCACCTACTTACAGAAATTCGAGTAAATTGGTTGGGAATTTTCAAACACCCCCTTTTGTTTTACAGTTCCGTTAGCTGCCGGTATTAATTTAAAAATGAGTTCTTTTCCCACCTGCCACTTGAAAGCTACTCATATCTTGTTTTATTTTTTATCGCTACTTACTTGTTGTTCACTTTCGTAAATTGCAGTTCACAAAATTGTGGAGAACTTTTCATTACGGAGCAATGACAAGTTTCTTTAATGTGATTATGATATTTCAAATAATCCTGTGTTAGGCTTTTTGGTTCGGCAATTAAAATATGACCTTTTTTATTTGCTTTTGTCTTGAATTCTGATGGATCCGCTATATACTCACATCTGAAGGTGTTGATTCTACCAGTCAGGTGACAAACTTGACCTTACTGACTACCAGTAAAAGCTTTTCAACATGAATTTTTTTACAAGTGAAAATGGTCGAATTTATCCTAGAACTATGCAAAGTGATTTCACATTTTGCTATGAAAATCCAATAACAAATAAGTAACTCACTTAAATTAAGTTTGGAATAACAAGTCGATTGTATATAAATTGTATAGTAACAGTCTATTTTGTAAAATTTTGTATAGTGATAGTCTATTTTATATTTATTTTGTAAGAGTGGCAGTGGAAAGTGTCAGTACACAAAATATATACACAAAAATAGACTGTCACTATAGAAAAATATACTAAATAAACTGTCACTATACAATTTATATACAATAGACTATCACTATACAAAATAGACTGTCACTATACAAAAAATATACAAAATAGATTGTCACTATACAAAAAATATACAAATAGACTGTCAAATACAAAAAAAATATACAAAATAGACCGTCACTATACAAAAAATATACAAAATAGATGTAACTATACAAAATGTATACAAAATAGATGTAACTATACAAATATATATAAAAAAGACTGTCACTATACAAAAATACATGATACACTCTAAATACACAGTGTGCACACATTACACATACAAAATTGTATATAATTTATATACACTATGTTTACATATTAGAAAATACACATTATATACAATTTTGATACATTGTTCAGACAGATTATACATTCACGATACAAAATACATTTGGGGTACACAAATATATACACTTTAGATACACAAGCACACTCGAGATAGACTCAATATACACTAAGGATACACTGTCGAACTTAGGATACAATATTTATACATTGCAAAAAAGGATTGCTCTATCACGCCAGGCAGGGGTCGAACCTACGACCTTCAGCTTAGGAAACAAGCACTCTATCCACTGAGCTACAGGCGCTTATGTTGTCATACTCATTCCTTTTGGCTACTATATGCAATACTTTTGGGCCGAAGGGCCATTTTTTGTAAGTAGGACAAAACATGGGCTATTAAAATTTTGAGGGGCTATAGAGGATAGTTTTCTCTTCTTTTTTTTCCATTCTCACAAATAAATCGCACACAATTTTACAAATATCTAAAAACACGAAATAATCTTCCTCTCGTAATTCGTACGACTTGGTTGTCGTGTTTGCGTTTTTCTACAAAATCTACGTATGTTATTATAACTACTTTATTACAGTACTATTTAAACTCCTATAAGTTATAAAACAAAATTTATTCTGCTTATTAAATATTTATTAGTGTTAGTACCCGCACGATGCGCGAATATTATCAAAGAATATTAGTCATATTAGAGTATAATTTGATTTATCTGAGCAGATTATGCTTTTTTACTAAATCATTTTTATCGTCTTATCTATTCAATAATGAAAGTTCAATGTAATTAAATTAAACAAATCATATAATTATGGAATAACTTTTGAATGTTACTCAAATATCGTAATTATATAAGTTGTGCTACAAATAATATGAAAATATAGCATAATCCAAAACGAATAAGACTACGTTATAATTAAATGAATCAAAAAAAATCTTTATTTACTAATTATCTAGCTTCATTTGTTATTTATCCTTCATCGTCATTACAATCTTTAATCCATTTTTACTTGTAACTCACGATGAAAATCATAAAGTGATTCATTTATAAATACATGTTTACTTAGAAATAGCCCATATGAGATTATAATCATCTTAACTTACAATGATGATAAAAGAATAATGCGGTAGAAAATTTCTATACATATTTTTATTTTAAAAAGATTTATGTTCAATCAAATTCAAAAAATATATCAATAGATTCAAAAATTTATCCTTCAATTCAAATTAATTTTTATTATATAACCTACTTAATAGATATTGTCTTAAAATTGCCTGGTGGCTTTCTATTACTTTATGTTTTTATTTTATTAGGTTGCCACCTGGTTTAACCTCAATACAGCTACTCTTTTTGCTGAGTGAATAGTAAAAGTTTTATTTATTATTTTTTTAACTCATTTGATATTATTTCATCATCATCATTTTCTTTCTACTTGTAACTCGTGATAAAAATCATAAAGTAGTTCATTTATAAAATATATTTATTTAGAAATAGTCCAATATGAGATAATGGCTCATTTTGACTTATAATAATAATAATAAAATAATAATGTGATAGAAAATAATCTTCATTTGAATTTAGAAGGTATTTGACTCAGATGAAGTTAGCATTATGATAAGGATGATCTTTTTTGTCCAACATATTTTTTTATAACGAAAATCATATCTTATTTAGTAGACTATTATATTTAATTTTTTTAAAAATCATCCTTTTCTTCTCTTCAATATTTGCATTATTTCCTAGGGAATAAAACAACAGTCCATACCCTTATAAATATAAATATATATAACTTAGACTCAATAACTTTTTTGTATTATATTATACTAATAATTATTATCAGTAAAGCTTTCCATGACATTTTTAGCATTATTTTTAATATTAATTATTGTAATAGTTCGTACAATTAGAAATAAAAAAATTTCTCTCTTTTATTTTTAATATAATATTTTGATAATAATTTGAATTCTTATTAAAATGACCTATGAGACTCTTTCATAACCACTTAATATATAAGATTAAATTATTTTGATTGATTACCACAATAATTTGAGTAAATATGGTCTCTTAAATTAAATTACAAATATACCACTATTCTGTTGATATACGTATATAATAAATTACATTCAATATTTCATTTTTATTTTGTATTAGTAATCCTCTGGCAATTCTTTCGGGAGAGATAGATTTGAATGTAATCTTCCTCCTAGAGTGAGGGATCCATCCCGTACCTTATTTGTTGGCTCCTTGAATTCGTAGAATAGGGTCATTCAACATATTGGACTGTTCTTACTTCTATCAACACGGGCAGAAAAATTAAATAACAATACACTCTAGAAAAACTGAAGTAACTATAAACACATGTAGATCTATATCTAATTAAATTATACCTTTTCATCTTTCTAGTGTGCATTCTCGACTTGAATTCCACTTTGCAACAAAGATTCGGTCCATCTCTTGAGATTTTCTTTAGGGAATATTCAGGAAAATTTCGTCATGGATGACACTATTTCATCCTCCAACATAATCAATATTTGAAATTTTCTACTAGTATTTTCAAGTTAAACAGTGTAAAAGCAGAAAAAATTATATAGGAGACAACTGTATATAGGGGTTTTATTTTAGCTTCAGAATTTTAGCCACACGTTTAAAATTGGACACATGTTCATTTTCTGTGTTGACACTTGGCACAATAACATGAATTTGCTTCTCCTATTCTATATAGATAGATAGATATTACATTACACTAAAATAATATGATAAATTATACAAAACACCTTATAATATGATCCAATTGCATATGCACTAAAAATATTTGCAAATACACCCCTTCTATTTCAAATTCGTGCAGTTAGACTACTTATACTTTGGAAATCGGCACAAATATTATATTAGTTTGAATGATAACTGTATCTTGTAACCAAAAAAAAAAAAATTAAGTGTTTGGATTGAAAACCATGAAGTATAACTGTAAATAAGTAATTTCGCTAAGTAAATTATAGGATTTCGTGGTGACATGTAGGCTAATTATAACATTTTATGTGCTATTAACATGATGGGCACTAAAATCAAATAAGTGAAAATCTAATTAAAATTACGCTTGACAGGTCTTATGTGATTTGCTTCTTACTTAATAAAATACATCAATTGCTAGTATTAGCATTGCATTTTGACCATGTAAGATAAGTTGTATTGTGAAGAATCTAATACTTATTTCTCATATTCTATATGGTTTTTTTATTCTTCCTCTTAAAATAGTTTAAATTTACCTAGTAAGATGAACTTCCTCTTATTATAGGACTTCCGCTATATAAGGGGTTTAAGCATTTGATTTTGAAAAATAAGGATACAACACTGTTATATTTATGTAGGATTTTTACATATAATGTCATGTTTAGTTTAAAAAACTCTCCATTATGCAGTGAACCAATACCACCACATGATATACTTTCTTGAAAATGTTCCTGAGTAAGTTGGACATGAGAGTCTAAAAGTTGTAGCAGAGAGTACTGTAACTTTATAACAAACATAGGAATTGGTCCTGAAACAAAAAAATACATTTTTGTGAAACCATGTTGAAGTGCCCTTTCTCTCCAACATCCAGACGCCCTATCATTAACAAATTCAATCGCACTCGCTACAGCCCACTTTAACCTATGTTGCGCAAACTCTCCAAAATAGCGCCGCACCCATGTCGGATCCTCCAAAGATGCACTATTTTTAAAGGATCCGACATGCGCTCAGTGACATTTTTGGAAAATCCGAGCAACTTAGACTTTAACGGTTCATTCATTTTATAAAGATCATACTGCCAAATATTTAAAAAAAGCATAAATCAGAGGTATATGAGTATGGATTCGCAAGAGAAATACCGGACCAGCCTTGTGCTCAGTGGCAACAACCTTGTGCGCTCAAGTACTCCAGAATCCTAGCCCAGTGCCCTCCACTTCATTTTGCCACCATGCACGCAAACTCGTTAGACTGTCTTGTTACTTGAGGCCAAGTTCATACTTGCGTTTCTTCCTCCTAGCTTTTTTCTTGTCACCTATGGCACGTCTTTTGTGCAGAGGATCTCGTGAATGGTTGTGAGATACGCTCAAAGCCATAGGGATTTGAATGGAAACTGAGTTCCTGCATTGCAGTAGTGATATGCATATGGATCCAACATAAACTCAAATCCGTATGAATACTGATAAAACTCACCACTGTAATTCTCAACACCATAGGGTGTCAGGTTAAAATTCGTATTTGTTCAAATCTGCTTCTCACAGGCCTATCATTGAACTTCATGTGGACTTGGTGAACCATGGAGATGGACCTCAGGAAGAGCTGTGGTAGCTAAGACTTGAGGTGAATGATAGTAATAGTGACTGATGCATCGCGGCAGAATCACGGCCGAGAAACGTCAGGTTTGATACAAATTGTAATGATTCCCAGATAGGAATCGCCATGAAAACTAAAGATTCCTCTAGAACAGCGAATACAACAACAACCCAGTGAAATCTCAGAATTGGGGTCTGGAGAGGGTAGTGTTTACACAGACCTTACCCCTACTCCGGAGGAGTAGAGAGGTTGTTTCCGATAGACCCTCGGCTCACGACGATGGTAAAGGACAGTGGAGCAATAACAACAAAGGAAGTCAGAAAAATAACACCAACAACGTGATAACCAGAAAGCAAAAAGAAAAGCAATAACAATAAGTAGTAACAATGGCACAGTACTACAGACACAATGGAAGAAATAAGAACACAACAAGAGCCACTAGCATCCTAAGACAAAACACTATCAAACTAGCCTCCTACAACCTAACTTGCAACCCTAATGAAGTAATATGGACACAACAGGAGCTACTAGCAGCCTAAGACACAACACTATCAGACACGCCTCCTACCTCCTAACCTACAACCTTAATGTTCGACCTCCACAGTTTCCTATCAAGGGCCATGCCGCACCATGTCCTGCCTGATCACCTCTCCCCAATACTTCTTAGGCCGCCCTCTACCTCTACTCATACCCGTCAAGGCCAACCGTTCGCACCTCCTTACGGGCATCCATGCTTCTCCTCCGCATGTGCCCAAGCCATCTAAGCCTAGCTTCGCGCATCTTGTCTTCCATGGAAGTCACGCCCACCTTCACCCGGATATCTTCATTCCTAATCCTATCCAGCCTAGTATGCCCGCACATCCATCTCAACATCCTCATTTCTGCCACTTTCATCTTCTGAACAGTGAATAAAACAGGAAAATTACACGGAAAAGTAAGAGAAAAAGAAAGATTTCATTTCATTCAACATGCAGCAAAATGGGAATTACAACTGAATATTAAGAGTGTAAGCATAATCTAGATCACGTGGACGTTGGTTACATCACCATCCTAACAAACTGTACTAGGGTGATAGAAAATTAAACCAAGAATTTGGGTAAACTGTAAATAGATGAAAAAATTGACATATTACTTTGGAAGCTCACGGTCACATTTGCAACTGAATCTGCTGGAACTACGGAAAGTATACCATATTTATACTCAGTTCTCCTCTTACTATTTAACGAACACTCGCTCACCTTGAAACGCATAATAAATTTATAAGTGAAGCTCTGAATAGTGAAACGCATAATAATTTATCTGAAGCTCTGAACTTTGACCATGCTACAGATCCGAAACAAGTTCTCACAAAAATAAAATTTGCAGAAACTTTATAAAGGAGAAAAAGTCGCACTGAGTGTGATTTTACTTTTATAAAGGAGAATAAGAAATACACCTTGAATATATCTAGTACATATTATATACAAAAGTATGAATGAAGATCAAAAGGAAAAGAAGCACCAACTGCATTGTGTTGGTTAACACCTGATCTAGGCTCTCCCATTACGCTCGGTGGAAATAAGAAATTAGCTCTACGAGTTATGAATCAGCAAAAATGCCACGGATTTTAACCAAATAATGGGATTAAATTAATCAAATAAATAATACTAAAAGAATTACTGAGAATTAAGGATACTTCTCTCCCAGTCAAAGACGCACAACTTCTCTAGATCCTGGAAGGAAAAGAACTGCGAGTATAATGAATTTCTTCCTAGCAACTTTGAAATTACAACAAGAAGCATTTCGCAAGCCTGATTTTCTTCCAACTTTTCTGCATCAGTGAGCTCAGAAGAATGATCTTTCCATGGTTGGTAAAATGACCTGTTCAACAAAGAGTAACATCAAATATGGCACTTCATATATGTATCTCAAAGTAGCAGTTAGTTATCAGAAAAAGGTAAATTGGGAAAAAGAAAATACCAGCCTATATATTCTTCTTTAAAAAACATACAGCCTATAAATTCATTGAACTACTTGGTTATTTGCAGTTACTTGTCCCGGGGCTTTGGTATAGTGGTAAGAGCACCGTGCGTGCTGTGGGTTAGGCGCACGCCATGGGTTCAAACATGTTGCTGACAAAAAGTTGGTATTTAAGTGGAAAGGATAGAGGGGTAGGCCGATTATCTACTGAGTTTCTAATCGTGTGCCACTGGCCCCCCGGAATTTGTCCGTAATCAAAAAAATACCAGCCTATAAGTTTATTGAAGTAACTTCTCTCATAAAATCCAGACATAATAAAACCCCATCACCTTGCTAAAATCAAATCATTTAAGCATCTTGTCCTTAATTGTTTTGAACTACTCCATGCTATTGCTTAGTTTGTTTATGCAGTGACCCCATATTCATCTGCAGATTCTCGACGGGGAATGGGGAGAGAGAGAGAGAGAGAGAAGCCTAAGCCTTCACATCCGAAACTGAAAAATCATCAGTTGGAGAATCGTTGTGATGGGCACAGACAGTAAAAACTGGTAGGAGAACTTATGATTTGGAAAACCTAGACTCTGGAAGAAAAGAATTTACACTAGTGGAGTGTAATGTTTATGCAATAAATCCCAACTCTATAACATCAGCATGGTGGAAATATAAAGACGTAAAAAGAGGTTTCACATAAGACAAGGTTCTGCTTTGTTAATTCCTGCATATTGCTCTACTAACAGTCTTCAGAGTCTTTGGACTGGCCAGTAATAGTCTAGAAAGAGAATGGAGTAACATAGACATCACAAGCACTAGAGGAATTCTTGAGGTGTACATATTTCTACGCAGCAGCAGGAGATTTAACAATGAGAGGCCATCTCCCAAAGCACAAGTACGAAACTTCAAAAGGCTAGCGAAAGTACATCACATTGGCATTCGCAGCACCCAGGGGACAAACAGTGTTTTACCCCTAGATGTCCAGTCAACTGTTGCTCCTCAATGGGGGTGGTGGGTTAGTATTTTTGATTTCTTTTCTTTTCATTTTTGATTTTTCTCCCCAGAAAGAAAGAGTATTTCCAGAAAGCAGAAAAGGGCCAAAACTACCCCTGAAGTATGGCTTAGGAAATACCCTCCGTCCACCTATTGAGCTAAAATTGCCCTCAACATTATCTTTTCGGCTCAACTTTACCCTTATGACTAACGGTCCACTCCAAATTTAAAAATGTTTATTTAATTATTACGTGGCAACTTCTTGTTGGCCCACAATAAAACACTAACCCTATTAAAAAAACCACCCATATGTAAAGATCCCTGGCCCATACCCGGTTTTAATGAAAAACCCCAACATCTCCTCGTCCTAAATACATACGTGCATCTTCTTCTTTTAACCTGGTTTTAATTTTTGCCAGATCTCAATCCTCAATTCTCAGCTATCATCCTTTCACATAACTTCAATCTTCTAACTTAATGTGATCGAACTCTACATACTTGACCAATCAAGAAACAAATCAACTATTCATCCAAATTCCAATAGCCACTAACAGATCGATCCGCATTTCTCAATCTTCATTCCTGGTTTCAATTTTCGTTAAAGATTGAGTCTTTCATATTCCAGTTACAAAATTTCAACCGAAATGGTCTGTTTTCAACTGTCCCCTTTTTGAAATTGAAGCAAATGAACCGGTTGCACAAGAAAAAGGAGATAAGGGAATTTGCAGAACCTTAACTGAAAAGAAAGAAAAGATGCACGTATGTGTTTAGGAAGAGAGATGCTGGGGTTTTTCATTAAAACCGGATATGGGCCATGGATCTTTACATATGGGTGGGACTTCTAATGGGGTCAGTGTTCTAATATGGGCCAATAAGAAGTTGCCATGTAATAATTAAATAAATATTGTTTAAATTCGGAGTGGGCCATTAGTCATAAGGGTAAAGTTGAGCCGAAAAGATAACATTGTGGGCAATTTTAGCTCAAGAGGGGGGCGAAGGGTATTTTTGGCCCTAAGCCTATAGTTCAGGGGTGGTTTTGGCCCTTTTTCGTTCTAGAAAGTAATGCAGAGAGCGGTATATGTACCATCTCCAGGCAGGATTAGCTTCAGCAGGGCAATTAATTTTTGAGCAGAGGGTTGCCAACTGTACTGCATCGCCAGCTAAGATGCCTGTTTCTGTCAAACAGCAAACGCATAATAAACAAGTCGGCCATTAGTGTGAAAAACAGGAAGTTGTCTAAGTGAAGAAAGCAGTATCGATAAGCTTATGAGGCTACCTGCTGAGGAAAGACTAGATAAAAGCAGCAGACAGAGTGCAGAAACAACAGATGGAAGTACTATATAGTTTGTGCATTGTAGCTGTTGCAGAAAAAAGATGGATGAGGCCAAAGTTCCTTCACATGCAAATGCCCTGTTGGTTTCCTCACATCTTTGCTCATTCCATTCCATCAGAGAAAGCAGGTTATTGAGCTTAGATCTGTCAAAGGAATGACACAAGTCCGAATTACTGAATCTGAGGGAAAGCTTTCCTACAATCACTGATGCAGCAAGCCAGCGAACAAGCTTTGATATCAGAGAATCATCTGTTTCTTCCTCAGCTTGTAGTCTCACAATGCAAGCAAAATTTTCCGGCCCGTGGATATTTTCAATCTTTGGCTGCAAGGCAATTAAAGTAGCCCACCTAACAAACTTGAAAACCTTTTCCTTGTCCTGGAAAAATATAAAACAGAATTAACTTACAAATGATTTGAATATAGAAAACCATACATACACACCAAAGCTAGTGATCTCCAGAAAACCAGTACTAAAGCTTGATGGGCAAAACATATGAATTCATCAGGATGCGTAGGCTTATGCATTTCAAGTCAGGATCTCATGATCTGAATATCTTGCTACACTTACTTCAGAACTCACTGCCCTCCCAATTTTTGGTGTAAAATAACCATATTTCAAATAAAAGTAACTCTAGAACGGATCTATATCACCACAATACTCAAACAAATCCTACATTAATCAGCTAAACACAACCAATGAGTAGCAGCATTTCTGTGAGACCCAAAAGTGATCAAGCTAGAAGGGAGCCTTGGAGCAACTGTAAAGTTGTCTCCATGTGACCTATAGGTCACGGGTTCGAGCCGTGGAATCAGCCACTGATGCTTGCTTCAGGGTAGGCTGCCTACATCATACCCCTTCGGGTGCGGCCCTTCCCCGAACCCTGCGTGAATGGGGGATACTTCGTGCACCGGGCTGCCCTTTGCCCAAAAGTGATCAAGCCAAGTCCAACATCAGTGGGCACTCTAATGTGAAAGATAGTTTAACCTTGTATTGTGGAATCCAAAGACAACAACAGGGTCAATTCTTTTCACATGCTGATGAGTGAAATATTGATGCCATCTATACATGCTACTTGTACCTTCTTCTAATCCTGTATGAATGCATATCAATCCTAACATCCGCATTTCTATGACGCTAATCTTAACTGAATAACAAATTGCTTTTGTTCGTACCCTTCTTATGACCCTTCTTATGATCAAATGGATTATTGTAAGTCCGAATGTGAACAACTGAATCCATCAAGCAAGGTACTAAATGGACCTCATCCAGTGGCTTCATTAGGTGCATGTTTCTTTTCTTTCTTTTTTTTCATTAGGTGCATGTCTCCTGAAGTTAGTTGTTGTCCTTTGCTAGAGCCGGATTTTTTAAGCCTTTTTGGTATATGAAGACAGGGTAATTTGTTCCAAACATGGAATTGTTTGCACATATAAATAACTCTTCTATGTGCGAACGTCATTTCTGTTTACGGTATACTCCAGAATCCAGATGCTTTCCGGCTACATTCGTTTCCAAGGGAGTGTCTGCATAGCGAGTGAGAGATGCCTAACTCACAAAACCACAAATTTTAAAAGGAGCAAGGGTCTGATTCCAGTTGACTAGCTTAACTGGCTCGTCCAATCAGTTTTAAAAGCAGGGATAGCCTGGTGTGAGCATAGTGGGAAAACTATATGATGGCACCATGATGTCCAAATCCATCAAATAATGAAAAGATAATACAAGTTAGCTTCAGCAGACAAAGAAGATCAATCAGTAAAGCAAAAGATGCTGTTTAACTCGTCGGAGAGAACTATCCTTGATGGATGTGAAATTGCTTATTCATATCATCATGCTACAGGAAAGAGGTCAACCAACCAACAGTAAGTAAAGATGCCTTGGAGAAGACATCAAACAGCAATGGTAAAAGACCACAACAAGAAGAAAATTGAGACCAAAGACCGTGAAAAAAGGGCATAGTACTGGGAACACTTTAGTTAGTCTTTTATAAAGATAACAAATGAAGACTGCTTTCTCACTGTAATCTTGCAATTATCATTTATTTTCCGATAAATACTGAATGTCATGGTTTAACGTAATAGGATTTCTAGAAGAAAAATATTGACTTGGAATAGTTGATTAAATCAGAGTAAAAAATATTGTTAATTATATTACAAGAGGGTCTAAAAGTGACGCAATATGCTACTTTTGGTTTTTTGTGTGGTTGGATAACGTATACAAACTGCTAATTTGTGATAAGATGCAAGATATTCCATTTTAGGAAATGAAAATCAAATTTGATACAGCTTAAAGAGAAAAACAACAATATCAAATTCGAATTGGAAGGAATGTACGAATATTACTTGCAATTAAGTGTGTATCTGGTTTATAGGAGGGTATAAAATTCCAGGACCCTACATCTAGCACAAGATTTTACTGCTTTGGACAACTTTAATCCTAACTCATCACAAGATACATAAAAATGGATTATGACGTCTCTTATTATCAGAACTCATTAGTCCAACATTTATCTTTGAACAAAGAGAGTTGGTACCAGTTTCAAGTCAAAGTGTTTGCACCTTACTTTAATCTTAGATTATATCTTTCTTTCCTAGTCTCTCTGGTCTACTTTAGAATTTGACCCCATCTGATGTGTGCCTACCAATCCAAAAAGAACAGATGCGTGTAGATCAGCTTGTTAAATGCTCAAATTTAATGGGTCAAATGAAATGCTAACGGATCAAATTGCCTAACTTACCTCTAAGCTGTTGGAGTGCAAGTGCATTGAGTAAAATTGTTAGTGGTTTAGGCCAGCCAATATATGTTGATGCTTGTACCTCAAATGCTGAGAGAATTTCATATGCAAGGATTCTGGTGGAAGTTGATGTTACTAAGGAGCTTCCAACTGTTATTAAACTAAAAGATCCAAAAGGCAGAATCATGGAACAAGAGATATGGTATGACTGGAAACCAACTTATTGCTCAAGTTGTATGCAAATAGGCCATAATTGTCAACAAAATCAGAATAATATAGCAGGGGTGGAGAGGGAAATTGGCCAACAACAACACAAGACAGTGACAAAGCAGAGGACAGAATGGAAGCCTATCAATAAGGGAGTTAGATTACAAAGCCAACAACAACAGGAAATACCACTGAGAACTAAGGAGCAGCGAGTAATGACAAAGGAGGGGGAAGTGGTGATATATGGCAACAAGTGAAGAGTAAATCTGCAGCAAAAGGACAAAAAGCTCCAGAATTTGGGCAGCACATAACAGTTCTGAATGGCTTCAACAGTCTAGTGGAGGCAGGACAAGAACAAACCACAAGAGGAGCAGCTGAATGCAGTACAAGTAGAGGGGTGGAGGTGGAGAGGATGGAACAGAACATTTTAGCAATATTAACATGATAGTCACATGGAATGTAAGGGGTTTCAATAAAGTGTTTAAGCACAAGGAGTTAAAGGTGTTTATGAAGGAGTATAAGGTAGATATGATAGCAATATGTGAGCATAGAGTTAAAGATACAAAAGCAGAGAAGATCATTGAAAAGCTACTGCCAGGATGGAAATGGTGTACACAATGTGTCAAAGTTCCTGTAAAGGAAGTAATTTGGGTAATATGGAATCCGAAATGTACTGAACTATACAGTACTGGTAGACATATTCCCAGGT
>NW_017670783.1:393741-399252 GCF_001879085.1 Nicotiana attenuata
ACACCTTCGTGGGTGCCTTAGGAATCCAGATCGAGGAGTATGGAAAAGAGGCCTCCTCTCTCACCAACATACTCTGGTAAAAGGACTTTACGGTGAACAGACCATCGCCACGCAAACCCCATCTCCAAGAATCACAAGATGGCTAGGGCATGTCTTGCCCATATAGCAGTGTCAATAAATCTTGGAGCTCCGCAATCTCCCAATCTTGCATGTTCCTTCTAAATGAGAGGTCCCATACTACCCCCCTTCATGCTCCTTACGAATCTGTTGGACCATCAATTCTCTCTGGTTTGAAACTCTGAAGACGTGGTGGAAGGAGACCCTCAGAGTATCCTCTCCACACCACCTATGATTCCAAAAGTTGATTCTCCTTCCATCTCCCACCCTGCAAGAGATGTTGCCACTGAAGGATTCCCAATTCTTCAGGATGCTCCTCCACATGCCACACCCGAAAGGTATTGTGATTGCCTTGGTCCTCCAACCCCTCCCGTGGAATCGTACTTTTCTACTATGACCTCCCTCCATAGAGCATGCTCTTCTACCCCGAATCTCCACAGCCATTTCCCCAACAAAGCTCTGTTGAATACCCTAAGATTTTTTACTCCAAGTCCACCCTACTTCTTTGGGGAAGTGACTGTCTGTCAATTCACTAGATAATTTTATTGGATTTTTAAGTTAATAATCTTATTGGTGTGAAATGTGAACACAATGTTAACAGTTCTAGTTACAAGATTGTATAAAAAGCAAGGGATAACCGGTCCGCATACTTGATTTGTGACCGCACTCTGAACTGCATAATAGCACTTTTCTGGAAAACTTTTTAATTGCTTAGATCAGTACAAAGAGTCCGAACCGCGGCGAGCTTCCTAACACACGCTCGGAACGAGCGTACCNTATCACTGATCTTGGTACATGGAATAGAGCAGCACTATTAAAACACTTATGGAATATTTGTGAGAAGAAGGATAAACTGTGGATAAGGTGGGTGCATGTCTACTATATAAAAGGAAAGATTCCATGGCAAGTGGATGTGAAGCAAGCTTCATGGATTGTTAGGAAGATACTGCAGGCTGGCAAGTATATAACTGAAGCTGGGTTGGATATTGGGAAGGAGTTAATGACAGAAACATTCTCTATCAGGAGATTGTACAATCAACTGAGAGGAGATTTTTCAAGAGAGGACTGGAGCAGATTATTATGCAACAACAAAGGCTGCCCAAGATGGAGATTCATATTGTATCTTGCAGTGCAGGGGAAGCTATACACCAAAGACAGATTGAACAGCTGGGGTATACAAGTTAATCAAAACTGTCCACTATGTGATCAAGAGCTGGAAAGCCATCAACACCTTTTCTTTGCATGCACATTTCAGCAAATGGAAACTGTTATCATGGATGGGGTTTGTACGAAGGATAGAAGGCTGGGATGAGGAACTCAAATGGGCAACAGAACATGAAAGGCAAAGGTTCAAAAACCATGATATACAGGATAGTATTACAGGTGCAGTATATCAGCTATGGATGGAAAGGAATCGACGAGTATTTCAGCAAGAAAAGAGATACAGTGAAGACATTACCAGGCAGATAATACAAGAAATACACTGTATAGGTCATAGACAGATTAGTTTAAGGAAAGAGCTGCAAAAGCTAAACTTCTACCCTTAGAAATGTAGTTAGGGAGGACGAAATGTACTGAGTTTGGGGCTGCATGTCCAAACTGTGTGTCTGTTATACTTGTACATATTTACGTGGTAATAAAAGTTTAATTACCAAAAAAAAAAAATGCTAACGGGTTACAGCATATCCGTTCCAATTACATCCCCAAAGAATACAGAAGATCAAAATACTGTGACAAGTTTTCTATCACGATATTCCTACACCAAAAGCACTAAGCATCCAATCTCGCACAATTGCATTTTCTTTTCAAATTTCAAAGCACATTCCATGTTTAGCTTGCAGCAGAAGCAGGAACGTATATAAAGCTTGATATCAACAAACACGTAGCTTATAGAAGGAGTGAAAAGGGGGTTTACCATTTGCAGAATATTTACTGGAGGGGTGCTCATAAGTACAGCTTCAAGTCCAATCTGTGCAACAGGACTTTGCCTTCCATCACAGCATTCATCAACAGCTTCACATAACTGAAGTAAACTCTCAATGGAGATGGTGAAATGCGGTTGATAAACTTTCCTCTTTTGGGATATCTTAAATGCTGATGTAACTATTTGTAGAATCAGTTTAACAAGTTGAGTCTTTCCCTTAAACATTTCAACACGTTCAACTAGCATCTTGTATAGATTGCAAGAGAGTTCCACAAGTTGCTCCAAGGCATATTTCTGCATCCACTCAATAGTATGTCTCGACAAAATGACTCCATTGAGTGCCTAAACAATAAACGTGTGATAAGAGAATATAGTATAGCTGTGTACACAAAAAGCTATCAGGGACATAAAACAGTTCAAGATGCAAAAGGGTAAACAGTGTTCAGCGACTCAGCAATGACTTCAATCTGGGAAAAGTACCACGAGATCTAATGCTTTGGAGGGGCTGAGTCAATCTCCAATTTATTGGTGGTGAAGGAGAGCAGCAATACTGAAAATGAATTGAGAGTATAATGTACACTGTCTGACTATGGTGGAAAATGATGTGGTACACTACTTAGAACTTAAATCTGACAAAACTTGGCAAATACCCAAGGACATCGAGGTTGATGCATGCAAGTTTTTCTTGTTGTGTTACCCCAGTTCAGACGATCTGAATGGAATCAACAAAAACACTTCTAACCTCGGAAACCCAAATTTCTTGATTGGTATTGGTGGCTACACTCAACACTTGATCCATAACTTATCACCATCCAATGGTTTAGAAGTCAATACCCATGTCTCTTACTCTATTTCAGCAGACTGGTACAGGGAATAATGAATTTATAAGAATTGGAGACTTCTCTAAATGAATATGTTCATAAAATACTAACATGATTAATATATTTGTTTGAGAAAAAAGAAATTTTGATCCTTTCGACTGCCTAAAAGTCCATATTAGAAAATATATGCATATAGGTGCAAACTCAAATATCGATCTACTATATCCCAGCAACACTCTTCAACTGTGAATACATTGTCATGCATCTTAACGTATAGGTCATGAATGAGTTTAATACAGACACGTCCTGCTACTGACACACACTCAAGTCCATATAACAAGCCCTCTCCATCCTCGAGGAACAAGAAAATGTATTATCTTTAATAGCATAAAGAGTCGAGATAATTAAAAAGAAGGGAAAGAAGAACTAGAGATTTTAATAGTACTTAATAAAAGGAACAAATACCTCTAGTATAACAGTCAACTCAACAAATGAATCACTTCTGCACGAACTCCAAGAGAGAGATGAAACGACACAGGATGACCATGAGATCAAGCCACATTGTTCAACTAAGTACCTGGCCATCTTGGGTATTCCAACAGACTTCTTCACTATCTGCAACATAAACAATCTGACTGAATTCAGCTCTTGCTTAGGAGAGGCTCACCACTCTTCGGAAAGAGAAACATGATCAAGTGGAAAAACATCTATTGGATGGAGAGGGTAAAAAACAAGTTCCTATCAACGAACTTAAAATTTATGTTCCGCATTAAACCAACAAACTAAAGACCCACATTCTTTTGACACTATAACTATATGGAACAAGAACTTCATTTTTTGATAAGGTAAATTGTATTAACCAAAAGGGAGAGAACTCCCGTATACAGGAAGTATACCAAAAAGTAGAGAATTTACATCAAAACATGATTCTCTACAAAAGATGCCCAATATTCTATACAAGTAGGGGCTATATGAGTGCACCAAAAAGCGATCAAAGATAAAAAAACTATTCTTAAGATGTGAAAAAGGAGACTCAATCCCCTCAAAACCTCTCCTATTTCTCTCCCCCCAAACTATCCACATAAGAGCTAACGGGGCGAACTTCCACGCCTTTTGCTTTCTTCTTCGACGGAAACCGGCCCAGCTATATAACATTTCCTTTACAGTGCTTGGCATCACCCATTGAACGCCAAAAAGGTTCAGGATCGCCCTCCACAAAGCCGAGGACACAAGGCAATGCAACAAAAGATGATCAACTTCTTCCCCTGAGCTTTTACACATATAGCACCAACTAACAACTGTAATTCCTCTCTTTCGCAGATTCTCAGCAGTCAAAATCACTCCCTCGCGGCTAGCCATGCAAAAAAGCACACCTTCGTGGGCGCCTTAGGAATCCAAATCGAGGAGTATGGAAAAGAGGCCTCCTCTCTCACCAACATACTCTGGTAAAAGGACTTTACGGTGAACAGACCATCGCCACGCAAACCCCATCTCCAAGAATCACAAGATGGCTAGGGCATGTCTTGCCCATATAGCAGTGTCAATAAATCTTGGAGCTCCGCAATCTCCCAATCTTGCATGTTCCTTCTAAATGAGAGGTCCCATACTACCCCCCTTCATGCTCCTTACGAATCTGTTGGACCATCAATTCTCTCTGGTTTGAAACTCTGAAGACGTGGTGGAAGGAGACCCTCAGAGTATCCTCTCCACACCACCTATGATTCCAAAAGTTGATTCTCCTTCCATCTCCCACCCTGCAAGAGATGTTGCCACTGAAGGATTCCCAATTCTTCAGGATGCTCCTCCACATGCCACACCCGAAAGGTATTGTGATTGCCTTGGTCCTCCAACCCCTCCCGTGGAATCGTACTTTTCTACTATGACCTCCCTCCATAGAGCATGCTCTTCTACCCCGAATCTCCACAGCCATTTCCCCAACAAAGCTCTGTTGAATACCCTAAGATTTTTTACTCCAAGTCCACCCTACTTCTTTGGGGAAGTGACTGTCTGTCAATTCACTAGATAATTTTATTGGATTTTTAAGTTAATAATCTTATTGGTGTGAAATGTGAACACAATGTTAACAGTTCTAGTTACAAGATTGTATAAAAAGCAAGGGATAAATGTATTTTCATTTTAGAAGTTTACTATCACTTCTTATCTACTGAATGCAAGGATAACCAAATAAGCAGATGAATCTATGCCCCCAAATGACACTTCTGAGGTAACATGCCAACAAATGCTTCATTTTCAAACTGATATTGAGCTTGTTCATAATGCATGCAAGTGAAAAAAACTACATAACACACCTCAACCTCAATTAACATAAAGCAAGAGAAGAAAAGAAAGAAATTAAGTTGTAAACAGTAATTCCAACCGCAGGAAATAAACCAGTACAACACTCTAGCGCGATTAAACTTCTAAGAAACTCTGAATGACTCCAATTAATAAGAAAATAAACCAGCAATTATTATAGCAGTTCGTTTGTTGCTTTTGATGATTGGGTCTGGCAATGAATATGGAGGTGATGGTAGCAGCAATTATGGCACTCAGGTTATCAATGTAATATGCATGGTAAGAATGGTAATCATCACAGAATCCAATCTTTTTTGGTAGAGGTGATTTTGAAAGGGAAAAATAGGGGGGGGG